>NW_028135303.1:0-154984 GCF_964662115.1 Mustela nivalis | reverse complement strand
CCTGGGATCCCAAGTCCAGTACAAAAGTGGCGGGGCCACAGCTCGGGATGAGGGAAGGGGGTCCTCGGCACACGCGCGTGGGGGTGCCAAACGAAGGGGGCTATTGTGCTCGCTGCGGGGGGCACCTCGCCTGGCTCCATCCCCAGCCCGACCCCGTGGGGACCCGGGTGCGGCGCGTGGTCCGGGGTGGTCCCGCTGCCCCGGGGGTCGCGGGAGGCTGGGTCCCGACACCCCCGCGAGCTCGCCGCCCGCGCTTTCTGCTCCAGGTGAGGGCGCAGCGCAGTGTCACTTTACCTCCTCGCAGAGGGTCGTCCTGAGAAGCCATGGGGCAGGGCGGGGCAGCGGGCCGGGCCGTGGGAGCATGACAGCGCGGCCTCAGGAGCTGGGCTGGAGCGCGGGAGTGCGGGTGTCCTGCAGTGCGGACTGGGCTGCAGCCGAGCACAGCGGAGCTGCGCGCCCCTCCTCCGCCAGCTCCTCCACCTCCTCTCAGACTCTCCGCTGCGTCCTCCGCGAGCTCACTTCCGGATTCTGCAATTAGCAAAGCCCCTTCTCCGGACCGCCCACGCCCTCGCCCACCTCCCCCTCCGTCCTGAGGCGCGGGCCCGGGGCACGGGCACCGGGAAAGCCCGGGGGGCTTGCGAGGGTGGCCAGCGCCAGCGCTGAGCGGCCTCCTAGCCTGGCTCCCCGAGCGGGTGTCCACCTGCTGCCTGGCTGCAAAAAGATCATCAGCCCTAAACCCCGGCTGCACTCTCGGGTCACTTCGCTGGCTTCCTGATTGTGCCCAAAGCCGGCAACCAGCTTCCCCAGCTCAGGCCTGGGCTGAGATGCTTGCCCACGATCTGTTTAAGCAGTCTCCTCCTCTCCAGGCAGGGTCCGCCATTGCATGATGGCACCCACGAATCACTTAGACCTGGATGTTTTTTGGTTTTTGGTTTCTTTTTTGGTTATTGGTTATTACATGACCTCCATGGTAGGTGATCCACAAAGGGAGTGAAAAGAGGACGCCTGATGCATACGCATATGGCCATTCTAGAAAAAGAGCTTGGGGTTCTCTGGGAAGCGCGGCATTGGTCCTTGCACTATGGTTTTGCTGCATCAAATAGTTCCTTCTTCTTCAAATATAAATATATAAATATATTGATCAAGTCACTCGCATGTCTTAGGAGAATGTCATACCTTTAGTAGCAAACTTGAAATCTTGGACATTGGTTTTGATTTTTGTTTTGGTTTGATTTGGTTCGGTTTTTGTAATTTTAAAAATCCCTCCAGCCCTAGGCTGTGTCTGACCTGAGTGCTTTCTGCTGTTTCTGCAACAAAACTGTCAGGGCAGCGAAAACTCTCATTGTTAACAGTGGCGCCCCCTTCTGAACACTTTGTTAATAAAAAGCTTTTTTTTTTTTTTTTTCTTTTTTTTTTGGCTATTGTAAATGTGAAACAACAATGAGGTATTTCAAAGAGGTGAACCACAGGTAAATTTCTCTAAGTGTGGGTGAGGGTTACTCAAAAAGAAACTTGACAAGGCTTTTAAAGATACCGACAATCATTATAACATAACGTGACTGATTGTTACCGTGCTCTTAACCTGGCAAACACTTGTTGGCTTCCAAGAAAGACGAACATAGTTGAGATGGTTCTAGCGGCCTTCTAGCACAGGGTCTCATGAGGCAGGGATTCTAGCCACTGGCTGTGCAAGGCATGAGGCCTGTTAGTGATTCTATTTTTTCTTCTGCAGAATGGGTCTTTCTGCATTCCAGGTCCTTTCTACCCCAATAAATAATGCGGCGATTCTCTCAGTGAGTTGTACTTTTGGTTTAAACAGCCAACCGTCTCTTAAAAAGGACTTTTGTTTAAAGTCCTTTAAAAAAAAAGTCCTTTCAAAAAAAACTTTTTTTTTAATTTTTATTTTTTAATCCCATATGTTTACTCTGATCCTGGAACTTTGTCATTTTGACCTTCTCTGCTGATTAAAATATTCTTCATCATCAGCACCTACTGCTCTCCTCTCCTGGTGGTCTCTCCGGAAGCGGTCTTCTCTAGCTCTTCTAGCAGAGGATGGGCACTTCCCCTCTACCCCTGTTGCCAGACCAACCTTACCTATCCTGCAGGGTCAGGTCGGCCTGGCCTTTTATCTGTTGTTCTCTTCTGAGTGGTTAGTTTTTCATAGATACTGTGCTTTGCTTTTGTCAGGATTTACCCTGGACTATCAAAACCCTTATCTTGTGCCAGTGAATCCTAAGAAACAGACCTGATGAGAGAACCAGGAACTCGAACAGATCATATTTATCCTGAATGTTCCGTCCAAAATGAAGAATACATTTCTGAGGAGCCTCAAGATGTCTTAGAAGGGAAGTTTCACCAACTCTGTCACGTAGGGGCATCAATTCTGATTCTGTGTCAATTTTCCTACTTTCCCAGCTAGTAATTCTCTTCCTCAGAAAGCCCACTCTCAACCGTTTCCTCTCTCAAAGGCAGTTGCTCTTCGAGTCTGCACATGGCACTTGGGGCCTGCTGGTCGTTGGCTACTGCCCTCTGTACCTTGGGTCTAACAGCTTCGGGGCATCAAGATGAAATCGTCTCTTGTTCTAAGACTTAATATAGTTTGGGGCACATGGTAAGCAATAATCACTTTTTAGTTGAATCAAGTGTTCGAACTTTCTTAATTATTCTAGTACCACAGTTTACTTGTTCTAAGATTTGTCCTCCCCCCCCCATTCTAATAACTCTTGCACTTGATGACATATCCTAGTTTAACTGACAGCATTTCTCTTTCTTAGTCGAACATAAACTATAGTGCATCTTACCCTTGATGAAAGCTAGGTTGCAATTGAATACTCTATTATGGTTACGATTCTGATATTTGAAATCCTCCGGTAGCTCCCTGTGCCCCCACAGTGTAGTACCTCACCTTCTCGGCATAGTATACAAACCAGCTCACCCCCAGTGTTAACCCCGGGGCTCAGCCTCTATCCCCAGGTGATGCTGCCAGATCAGCTGCCCGTTGTCCTGAACTTGCTGTAGATTCCCGAATGCACTGTGCTGCCCCCTGGCACTTTGAAAGTGACACACTCATCCCCATTCTTCGCTTTGCCCTTGTCTATCACCTCCCCTCAAAATCTGTTCCTAAGTGCCTTTTCCCAGCTCCAACCTACCCTTGGCAGTCTTTTATCTCCCTGTGGTAAAACCTGTCACACTGCACCATGGACATGCCCGTTGTCCCCCTGAGAAGAGAAAAGGGACAGTGAGGGCCCCCCAGCATTTGCAGCTCTAGTGCAGAGCCCCATGCCTGGCTTGCAGGAAATGCCAGATCATGAAGACAAACGGAGATCATCCTCTGGCTAAAACCAGCTCTTCTTTGCCTACCGCAGGATCTGGATCAATACTGAGCAGCCCGTTATTATTGCTGTTTTTCTAGGGATTTTTTACCCATATATTTCCCAGGTCTTGACTCTTTTGGTAGCACTTTAATTCAGGCTTCAACCACTTCCTAGTCAGATCAGGTGAAATCATTTTCCTTCCCATAGCCTCGGTGTATTTCACACCTAGCAAATCTTTTTTGAAAGATCTTATTTACCCATTGGACAGATCAAAAGTAGGTAGAGAGGCAGGCAGAGAGAGGGGTGGGGGAGCAGGCTCCCCGCTGAGCAGAGAGCCCGATGTGGGGCTCCATCCCAGGACCCTGAAATCATGACCTGAGCCGAAGGCAGAGGCCTAAACCACTGAGCCACCCAGGAGCCCCCATATCTCGTAATTTTTAATCAACGTGCAAAAAGTATTGTACATATTGATGAAGTTCAAACAAATTCTGTGAAACCGTAGATGGACTTAAAGATACTATTATGTATCAAATATTGTAAAAATTAAGCAAGGAAATAGCACACATAAAATAACCAAAGCATACAAACTTGGGTAGATACAATAGGTGTGATCATGTTCTACTTCATAAAGAGATGAGTTAATAGATAAATAGAAGTAACTAGACTTTTTAGACGTTAATAAAACTTTGCCTGTTATTTCGTAGCTATATAAAATAGATGGTTTTCTAACAAAAACGCTTATCTTAAAAATATTTAAAAATAAATTTCAGGCTACTCATAAGGTTCTATTTACTTTTCCACTGAAGGAAAAGCTGGTTGTTGTAGTTGTAGTTGTTTGTTTGTTTTAGTCTCCTCCTAGTTTTTATTATTATAATGTGGAAGGAGGAATGTTAAATTGAAAAGTGAATTATTTTATAGACAAAATTCATTACTTGATTCACTTCCTGGTACAGCAGATGGAACTCCTGAAAACATGCCCTTTTGCCTTACAGAAGAGTAACAGTTATGCTTACTTCTGAAACATGCTTGGTGGTGGCCCTAAATAGTGACACCATACTAAACATTTTGAATATTTGCAATTAATTTTTATAGTCATAGGGCTCCAAAAGGCGCTGCTAGTCTCTTAGTAGGTATTTCAATAAAGCTAAAAGTTGCCTGACTGTTTAAAAATATTAACAAGGCACAAAACATGGCAGAAGTATTGTCCTCAGATATTATTTTTTTCCATATGCTCCTGATTCCAGACATGACAAGTTATTTTTTTAAATTTTTTTATAAAAGATTTTATTTATTTCTTGGACAGAGATCACAAGTAGGCAGGTCAGGCAGAGTGAGAGGGGGGAAGCAGGCTCCCTGCTGAGCTGAGAGCCCGATGTGGGACTCGATCCAAGGATTCTGGGATCATGACCTGAGCCGAAGGCAGAGGCTTTAACCCACTGAGCCACCCAGGTGCCCCCATGACAAGTTATTTTTTTTTAAAGATTTTATTTATGTATTTGACAGAGAGAGAGGTTACAAGTAGGCAGAGAGGCAGGCAAAGAGAGAGAGGAGGTAGCAGGCTCCCCGTTGAGCAGAGAGCCCAATGTGGGGCTCCATCCCTGGACCCTGAGATCATGACCTGAGCTGAAGGCAGCGGCTTAACCCACAAGCCACCCAGGAACCCGACAAGTTCTTTTTGATAGATATATATATACAATGTATTTTCCAGTTATAAGAAAAATGGTTCTGCTCTTTTTAACCTTTTAAAAAAATTACATAATTTTTTTAAATTTAAATTTTATTTTTTAATGTTTTACCTTTCTTTTCTTTTTTTTAAAAAGATTTTATTTATTTATTTGACAGACAGAGATCACAAGTAGGCAGAGAGACAGGCAGAGAGAGAGAGAGAGAGAGAGAAGCAGGCTTCCTGCGGAGCAGAGAGCCCGATGCAGGGCTCAATTCCAGGACCCTGAGATCATGACCCGAGCCGAAGGCAGCATCCCAAACCACTGAGCCACCCAGGCACCCCAATGTTTTACTTTTCAATATACTACTTAGAATATAAACCCTATTCCATTTTGTAAGAAGGTTACCATTTAAAAAATGTTAATTTTCTCATTGTGTCTTCCCCTCTCATTGCTTTCTTTTGAATAAAACATTTCACAATAAACATAACTGATGCTTTCCTTTTGATGGTCCCTCTGTTGGTCATATTGTATATGAGCCATGACAATTAGTTTTACAACATTTATTCATGTTTGTTGATATGTTTTATCATAACTAATTTTCCCTCCCTTATCTAGATTCCCCAGCTTTCAGACAGGTGGACACTTAATAAACCATACCCAAGGGATGTATCAAGTACTTCTTAGACATCTCTCAGATCCTTGAGGTCTCATTTTGCCTAGGGATTTGCAATAGGTTCTGCCAGAGGCACCACTGTGACAACTGATGTCCATGGTCTATCTCCTGCTAAGCTCAAGAGGTCACTGGTTTCCAAGTTTATCTATACAATTAATGCACTCCATCAAGTTCTTTTTTTTTTTTTTAATACTAACAAACTTATTTTAAAGTTTATATGGAGAGGCAAAGACTCACAATAGTCAACATCGTGTTGAAGGAGAACAAAGCCTGAGGACTGACTTCAAAGTTTACCATAACGATGGGGCGCCTGGTTGGCTCAGTGGGTTAAGCTTCTGCCTTTGGCTCAGGTCATGATCCCAGGGGCCTGGGGTTGAGTCCCGTATTGGGCTCTCTGCTCAGCAGGGAGCCTGCTTCTCCTCATTTCTCTCCCTGTCTGTCTCTCTGCCTATTTGTGATCTTTCTCTCTGTCAAATAAATAAATAAACCTTTAAAAAAAGTATACCATAACGATAATTGGAAGCAAGATATTGTAATACCACAGAAAG
This sequence comes from Mustela nivalis, assembly GCF_964662115.1. Lineage (NCBI taxonomy): Eukaryota > Metazoa > Chordata > Mammalia > Carnivora > Mustelidae > Mustela > Mustela nivalis. The sequence goes on along the minus strand of NW_028135303.1, from coordinate 148,782 downwards.
ACTAGATTAAAGGAACAGAATATATATTATCAATTATATTTTATATTTCATATAAAAGCAAAAGCAATACAAGAGAGCAAAATACAATCTTTTAAACAAATGGTTCTGGAGTAATGGTGAAGCTAAATGTAAAAATATGGGGTTCTGATAGAGGTAAAGAAGACTACTATATGATCCAAAGGGGCACGTGCACCAAATGTTTATAGCAGCAATATCCACAATAGCCAAACTATGGAAAGAACCTAGATGCCCATCAACAAATGAATGGTATATATTTCAAATTCAAGTCAGAGATGAAAGAAACATCTGGACTCGGTCCTCAGGTACAGGCAGTATTCTGAACTGAGGCTAGAACCAGAGACCATTCTAATGAAAGGCCTCCACAGGTGGGCTCCGACTCAGTTTCCTGTATGTGTATTCATTCATGAAATCGCTCTGCAGGTCAACATGCAGAACAAAACCATTTAATAAAAGTGACAATGAGGAGAGGAAAGGGAGGCCAGAAGGCTTGTGAATGTGGAGAGAGGAAGAGCCAGGGGAGGAGGGGGGCGGGGGGGGGGGCGGAAAAACTGAGAATCTCTCCCTGTGCTCCTTGCTGCCAGGGAGGTCTGAGGGACTAGTTTCTACCTGGGATCCCAAGTCCAGTACAAAAGTGGCGGGGCCACAGCTCGGGATGAGGGAAGGGGGTCCTCGGCACACGCGCGTGGGGGTGCCAAACGAAGGGGGCTATTGTGCTCGCTGCGGGGGGCACCTCGCCTGGCTCCATCCCCAGCCCGACCCCGTGGGGACCCGGGTGCGGCGCGTGGTCCGGGGTGGTCCCGCTGCCCCGGGGGTCGCGGGAGGCTGGGTCCCGACACCCCCGCGAGCTCGCCGCCCGCGCTTTCTGCTCCAGGTGAGGGCGCAGCGCAGTGTCACTTTACCTCCTCGCAGAGGGTCGTCCTGAGAAGCCATGGGGCAGGGCGGGGCAGCGGGCCGGGCCGTGGGAGCATGACAGCGCGGCCTCAGGAGCTGGGCTGGAGCGCGGGAGTGCGGGTGTCCTGCAGTGCGGACTGGGCTGCAGCCGAGCACAGCGGAGCTGCGCGCCCCTCCTCCGCCAGCTCCTCCACCTCCTCTCAGACTCTCCGCTGCGTCCTCCGCGAGCTCACTTCCGGATTCTGCAATTAGCAAAGCCCCTTCTCCGGACCGCCCACGCCCTCGCCCACCTCCCCCTCCGTCCTGAGGCGCGGGCCCGGGGCACGGGCACCGGGAAAGCCCGGGGGGCTTGCGAGGGTGGCCAGCGCCAGCGCTGAGCGGCCTCCTAGCCTGGCTCCCCGAGCGGGTGTCCACCTGCTGCCTGGCTGCAAAAAGATCATCAGCCCTAAACCCCGGCTGCACTCTCGGGTCACTTCGCTGGCTTCCTGATTGTGCCCAAAGCCGGCAACCAGCTTCCCCAGCTCAGGCCTGGGCTGAGATGCTTGCCCACGATCTGTTTAAGCAGTCTCCTCCTCTCCAGGCAGGGTCCGCCATTGCATGATGGCACCCACGAATCACTTAGACCTGGATGTTTTTTGGTTTTTGGTTTCTTTTTTGGTTATTGGTTATTACATGACCTCCATGGTAGGTGATCCACAAAGGGAGTGAAAAGAGGACGCCTGATGCATACGCATATGGCCATTCTAGAAAAAGAGCTTGGGGTTCTCTGGGAAGCGCGGCATTGGTCCTTGCACTATGGTTTTGCTGCATCAAATAGTTCCTTCTTCTTCAAATATAAATATATAAATATATTGATCAAGTCACTCGCATGTCTTAGGAGAATGTCATACCTTTAGTAGCAAACTTGAAATCTTGGACATTGGTTTTGATTTTTGTTTTGGTTTGATTTGGTTCGGTTTTTGTAATTTTAAAAATCCCTCCAGCCCTAGGCTGTGTCTGACCTGAGTGCTTTCTGCTGTTTCTGCAACAAAACTGTCAGGGCAGCGAAAACTCTCATTGTTAACAGTGGCGCCCCCTTCTGAACACTTTGTTAATAAAAAGCTTTTTTTTTTTTTTTTTCTTTTTTTTTTGGCTATTGTAAATGTGAAACAACAATGAGGTATTTCAAAGAGGTGAACCACAGGTAAATTTCTCTAAGTGTGGGTGAGGGTTACTCAAAAAGAAACTTGACAAGGCTTTTAAAGATACCGACAATCATTATAACATAACGTGACTGATTGTTACCGTGCTCTTAACCTGGCAAACACTTGTTGGCTTCCAAGAAAGACGAACATAGTTGAGATGGTTCTAGCGGCCTTCTAGCACAGGGTCTCATGAGGCAGGGATTCTAGCCACTGGCTGTGCAAGGCATGAGGCCTGTTAGTGATTCTATTTTTTCTTCTGCAGAATGGGTCTTTCTGCATTCCAGGTCCTTTCTACCCCAATAAATAATGCGGCGATTCTCTCAGTGAGTTGTACTTTTGGTTTAAACAGCCAACCGTCTCTTAAAAAGGACTTTTGTTTAAAGTCCTTTAAAAAAAAAGTCCTTTCAAAAAAAACTTTTTTTTTAATTTTTATTTTTTAATCCCATATGTTTACTCTGATCCTGGAACTTTGTCATTTTGACCTTCTCTGCTGATTAAAATATTCTTCATCATCAGCACCTACTGCTCTCCTCTCCTGGTGGTCTCTCCGGAAGCGGTCTTCTCTAGCTCTTCTAGCAGAGGATGGGCACTTCCCCTCTACCCCTGTTGCCAGACCAACCTTACCTATCCTGCAGGGTCAGGTCGGCCTGGCCTTTTATCTGTTGTTCTCTTCTGAGTGGTTAGTTTTTCATAGATACTGTGCTTTGCTTTTGTCAGGATTTACCCTGGACTATCAAAACCCTTATCTTGTGCCAGTGAATCCTAAGAAACAGACCTGATGAGAGAACCAGGAACTCGAACAGATCATATTTATCCTGAATGTTCCGTCCAAAATGAAGAATACATTTCTGAGGAGCCTCAAGATGTCTTAGAAGGGAAGTTTCACCAACTCTGTCACGTAGGGGCATCAATTCTGATTCTGTGTCAATTTTCCTACTTTCCCAGCTAGTAATTCTCTTCCTCAGAAAGCCCACTCTCAACCGTTTCCTCTCTCAAAGGCAGTTGCTCTTCGAGTCTGCACATGGCACTTGGGGCCTGCTGGTCGTTGGCTACTGCCCTCTGTACCTTGGGTCTAACAGCTTCGGGGCATCAAGATGAAATCGTCTCTTGTTCTAAGACTTAATATAGTTTGGGGCACATGGTAAGCAATAATCACTTTTTAGTTGAATCAAGTGTTCGAACTTTCTTAATTATTCTAGTACCACAGTTTACTTGTTCTAAGATTTGTCCTCCCCCCCCCATTCTAATAACTCTTGCACTTGATGACATATCCTAGTTTAACTGACAGCATTTCTCTTTCTTAGTCGAACATAAACTATAGTGCATCTTACCCTTGATGAAAGCTAGGTTGCAATTGAATACTCTATTATGGTTACGATTCTGATATTTGAAATCCTCCGGTAGCTCCCTGTGCCCCCACAGTGTAGTACCTCACCTTCTCGGCATAGTATACAAACCAGCTCACCCCCAGTGTTAACCCCGGGGCTCAGCCTCTATCCCCAGGTGATGCTGCCAGATCAGCTGCCCGTTGTCCTGAACTTGCTGTAGATTCCCGAATGCACTGTGCTGCCCCCTGGCACTTTGAAAGTGACACACTCATCCCCATTCTTCGCTTTGCCCTTGTCTATCACCTCCCCTCAAAATCTGTTCCTAAGTGCCTTTTCCCAGCTCCAACCTACCCTTGGCAGTCTTTTATCTCCCTGTGGTAAAACCTGTCACACTGCACCATGGACATGCCCGTTGTCCCCCTGAGAAGAGAAAAGGGACAGTGAGGGCCCCCCAGCATTTGCAGCTCTAGTGCAGAGCCCCATGCCTGGCTTGCAGGAAATGCCAGATCATGAAGACAAACGGAGATCATCCTCTGGCTAAAACCAGCTCTTCTTTGCCTACCGCAGGATCTGGATCAATACTGAGCAGCCCGTTATTATTGCTGTTTTTCTAGGGATTTTTTACCCATATATTTCCCAGGTCTTGACTCTTTTGGTAGCACTTTAATTCAGGCTTCAACCACTTCCTAGTCAGATCAGGTGAAATCATTTTCCTTCCCATAGCCTCGGTGTATTTCACACCTAGCAAATCTTTTTTGAAAGATCTTATTTACCCATTGGACAGATCAAAAGTAGGTAGAGAGGCAGGCAGAGAGAGGGGTGGGGGAGCAGGCTCCCCGCTGAGCAGAGAGCCCGATGTGGGGCTCCATCCCAGGACCCTGAAATCATGACCTGAGCCGAAGGCAGAGGCCTAAACCACTGAGCCACCCAGGAGCCCCCATATCTCGTAATTTTTAATCAACGTGCAAAAAGTATTGTACATATTGATGAAGTTCAAACAAATTCTGTGAAACCGTAGATGGACTTAAAGATACTATTATGTATCAAATATTGTAAAAATTAAGCAAGGAAATAGCACACATAAAATAACCAAAGCATACAAACTTGGGTAGATACAATAGGTGTGATCATGTTCTACTTCATAAAGAGATGAGTTAATAGATAAATAGAAGTAACTAGACTTTTTAGACGTTAATAAAACTTTGCCTGTTATTTCGTAGCTATATAAAATAGATGGTTTTCTAACAAAAACGCTTATCTTAAAAATATTTAAAAATAAATTTCAGGCTACTCATAAGGTTCTATTTACTTTTCCACTGAAGGAAAAGCTGGTTGTTGTAGTTGTAGTTGTTTGTTTGTTTTAGTCTCCTCCTAGTTTTTATTATTATAATGTGGAAGGAGGAATGTTAAATTGAAAAGTGAATTATTTTATAGACAAAATTCATTACTTGATTCACTTCCTGGTACAGCAGATGGAACTCCTGAAAACATGCCCTTTTGCCTTACAGAAGAGTAACAGTTATGCTTACTTCTGAAACATGCTTGGTGGTGGCCCTCAATAGTGACACCATACTAAACATTTTGAATATTTGCAATTAATTTTTATAGTCATAGGGCTCCAAAAGGCGCTGCTAGTCTCTTAGTAGGTATTTCAATAAAGCTAAAAGTTGCCTGACTGTTTAAAAATATTAACAAGGCACAAAACATGGCAGAAGTATTGTCCTCAGATATTATTTTTTTCCATATGCTCCTGATTCCAGACATGACAAGTTATTTTTTTAAATTTTTTTATAAAAGATTTTATTTATTTCTTGGACAGAGATCACAAGTAGGCAGGTCAGGCAGAGTGAGAGGGGGGAAGCAGGCTCCCTGCTGAGCTGAGAGCCCGATGTGGGACTCGATCCAAGGATTCTGGGATCATGACCTGAGCCGAAGGCAGAGGCTTTAAACCACTGAGCCACCCAGGTGCCCCCATGACAAGTTATTTTTTTTTAAAGATTTTATTTATGTATTTGACAGAGAGAGAGGTTACAAGTAGGCAGAGAGGCAGGCAAAGAGAGAGAGGAGGTAGCAGGCTCCCCGTTGAGCAGAGAGCCCAATGTGGGGCTCCATCCCTGGACCCTGAGATCATGACCTGAGCTGAAGGCAGCGGCTTAACCCACAAGCCACCCAGGAACCCGACAAGTTCTTTTTGATAGATATATATATACAATGTATTTTCCAGTTATAAGAAAAATGGTTCTGCTCTTTTTAACCTTTTAAAAAAATTACATAATTTTTTTAAATTTAAATTTTATTTTTTAATGTTTTACCTTTCTTTTCTTTTTTTTAAAAAGATTTTATTTATTTATTTGACAGACAGAGATCACAAGTAGGCAGAGAGACAGGCAGAGAGAGAGAGAGAGAGAGAGAAGCAGGCTTCCTGCGGAGCAGAGAGCCCGATGCAGGGCTCAATTCCAGGACCCTGAGATCATGACCCGAGCCGAAGGCAGCAGCCCAAACCACTGAGCCACCCAGGCACCCCAATGTTTTACTTTTCAATATACTACTTAGAATATAAACCCTATTCCATTTTGTAAGAAGGTTACCATTTAAAAAATGTTAATTTTCTCATTGTGTCTTCCCCTCTCATTGCTTTCTTTTGAATAAAACATTTCACAATAAACATAACTGATGCTTTCCTTTTGATGGTCCCTCTGTTGGTCATATTGTATATGAGCCATGACAATTAGTTTTACAACATTTATTCATGTTTGTTGATATGTTTTATCATAACTAATTTTCCCTCCCTTATCTAGATTCCCCAGCTTTCAGACAGGTGGACACTTAATAAACCATACCCAAGGGATGTATCAAGTACTTCTTAGACATCTCTCAGATCCTTGAGGTCTCATTTTGCCTAGGGATTTGCAATAGGTTCTGCCAGAGGCACCACTGTGACAACTGATGTCCATGGTCTATCTCCTGCTAAGCTCAAGAGGTCACTGGTTTCCAAGTTTATCTATACAATTAATGCACTCCATCAAGTTCTTTTTTTTTTTTTTAATACTAACAAACTTATTTTAAAGTTTATATGGAGAGGCAAAGACTCACAATAGTCAACATCGTGTTGAAGGAGAACAAAGCCTGAGGACTGACTTCAAAGTTTACCATAACGATGGGGCGCCTGGTTGGCTCAGTGGGTTAAGCTTCTGCCTTTGGCTCAGGTCATGATCCCAGGGGCCTGGGGTTGAGTCCCGTATTGGGCTCTCTGCTCAGCAGGGAGCCTGCTTCTCCTCATTTCTCTCCCTGTCTGTCTCTCTGCCTATTTGTGATCTTTCTCTCTGTCAAATAAATAAATAAACCTTTAAAAAAAGTATACCATAACGATAATTGGAAGCAAGATATTGTAATACCACAGAAAGACTAGATTAAAGGAACAGAATATATATTATCAATTATATTTTATATTTCATATAAAAGCAAAAGCAATACAAGAGAGCAAAATACAATCTTTTAAACAAATGGTTCTGGAGTAATGGTGAAGCTAAATGTAAAAATATGGGGTTCTGATAGAGGTAAAGAAGACTACTATATGATCCAAAGGGGCACGTGCACCAAATGTTTATAGCAGCAATATCCACAATAGCCAAACTATGGAAAGAACCTAGATGCCCATCAACAAATGAATGGTATATATTTCAAATTCAAGTCAGAGATGAAAGAAACATCTGGACTCGGTCCTCAGGTACAGGCAGTATTCTGAACTGAGGCTAGAACCAGAGACCATTCTAATGAAAGGCCTCCACAGGTGGGCTCCGACTCAGTTTCCTGTATGTGTATTCATTCATGAAATCGCTCTGCAGGTCAACATGCAGAACAAAACCATTTAATAAAAGTGACAATGAGGAGAGGAAAGGGAGGCCAGAAGGCTTGTGAATGTGGAGAGAGGAAGAGCCAGGGGAGGAGGGGGGCGGGGGGGGGGGCGGAAAAACTGAGAATCTCTCCCTGTGCTCCTTGCTGCCAGGGAGGTCTGAGGGACTAGTTTCTACCTGGGATCCCAAGTCCAGTACAAAAGTGGCGGGGCCACAGCTCGGGATGAGGGAAGGGGGTCCTCGGCACACGCGCGTGGGGGTGCCAAACGAAGGGGGCTATTGTGCTCGCTGCGGGGGGCACCTCGCCTGGCTCCATCCCCAGCCCGACCCCGTGGGGACCCGGGTGCGGCGCGTGGTCCGGGGTGGTCCCGCTGCCCCGGGGGTCGCGGGAGGCTGGGTCCCGACACCCCCGCGAGCTCGCCGCCCGCGCTTTCTGCTCCAGGTGAGGGCGCAGCGCAGTGTCACTTTACCTCCTCGCAGAGGGTCGTCCTGAGAAGCCATGGGGCAGGGCGGGGCAGCGGGCCGGGCCGTGGGAGCATGACAGCGCGGCCTCAGGAGCTGGGCTGGAGCGCGGGAGTGCGGGTGTCCTGCAGTGCGGACTGGGCTGCAGCCGAGCACAGCGGAGCTGCGCGCCCCTCCTCCGCCAGCTCCTCCACCTCCTCTCAGACTCTCCGCTGCGTCCTCCGCGAGCTCACTTCCGGATTCTGCAATTAGCAAAGCCCCTTCTCCGGACCGCCCACGCCCTCGCCCACCTCCCCCTCCGTCCTGAGGCGCGGGCCCGGGGCACGGGCACCGGGAAAGCCCGGGGGGCTTGCGAGGGTGGCCAGCGCCAGCGCTGAGCGGCCTCCTAGCCTGGCTCCCCGAGCGGGTGTCCACCTGCTGCCTGGCTGCAAAAAGATCATCAGCCCTAAACCCCGGCTGCACTCTCGGGTCACTTCGCTGGCTTCCTGATTGTGCCCAAAGCCGGCAACCAGCTTCCCCAGCTCAGGCCTGGGCTGAGATGCTTGCCCACGATCTGTTTAAGCAGTCTCCTCCTCTCCAGGCAGGGTCCGCCATTGCATGATGGCACCCACGAATCACTTAGACCTGGATGTTTTTTGGTTTTTGGTTTCTTTTTTGGTTATTGGTTATTACATGACCTCCATGGTAGGTGATCCACAAAGGGAGTGAAAAGAGGACGCCTGATGCATACGCATATGGCCATTCTAGAAAAAGAGCTTGGGGTTCTCTGGGAAGCGCGGCATTGGTCCTTGCACTATGGTTTTGCTGCATCAAATAGTTCCTTCTTCTTCAAATATAAATATATAAATATATTGATCAAGTCACTCGCATGTCTTAGGAGAATGTCATACCTTTAGTAGCAAACTTGAAATCTTGGACATTGGTTTTGATTTTTGTTTTGGTTTGATTTGGTTCGGTTTTTGTAATTTTAAAAATCCCTCCAGCCCTAGGCTGTGTCTGACCTGAGTGCTTTCTGCTGTTTCTGCAACAAAACTGTCAGGGCAGCGAAAACTCTCATTGTTAACAGTGGCGCCCCCTTCTGAACACTTTGTTAATAAAAAGCTTTTTTTTTTTTTTTTTCTTTTTTTTTTGGCTATTGTAAATGTGAAACAACAATGAGGTATTTCAAAGAGGTGAACCACAGGTAAATTTCTCTAAGTGTGGGTGAGGGTTACTCAAAAAGAAACTTGACAAGGCTTTTAAAGATACCGACAATCATTATAACATAACGTGACTGATTGTTACCGTGCTCTTAACCTGGCAAACACTTGTTGGCTTCCAAGAAAGACGAACATAGTTGAGATGGTTCTAGCGGCCTTCTAGCACAGGGTCTCATGAGGCAGGGATTCTAGCCACTGGCTGTGCAAGGCATGAGGCCTGTTAGTGATTCTATTTTTTCTTCTGCAGAATGGGTCTTTCTGCATTCCAGGTCCTTTCTACCCCAATAAATAATGCGGCGATTCTCTCAGTGAGTTGTACTTTTGGTTTAAACAGCCAACCGTCTCTTAAAAAGGACTTTTGTTTAAAGTCCTTTAAAAAAAAAGTCCTTTCAAAAAAAACTTTTTTTTTAATTTTTATTTTTTAATCCCATATGTTTACTCTGATCCTGGAACTTTGTCATTTTGACCTTCTCTGCTGATTAAAATATTCTTCATCATCAGCACCTACTGCTCTCCTCTCCTGGTGGTCTCTCCGGAAGCGGTCTTCTCTAGCTCTTCTAGCAGAGGATGGGCACTTCCCCTCTACCCCTGTTGCCAGACCAACCTTACCTATCCTGCAGGGTCAGGTCGGCCTGGCCTTTTATCTGTTGTTCTCTTCTGAGTGGTTAGTTTTTCATAGATACTGTGCTTTGCTTTTGTCAGGATTTACCCTGGACTATCAAAACCCTTATCTTGTGCCAGTGAATCCTAAGAAACAGACCTGATGAGAGAACCAGGAACTCGAACAGATCATATTTATCCTGAATGTTCCGTCCAAAATGAAGAATACATTTCTGAGGAGCCTCAAGATGTCTTAGAAGGGAAGTTTCACCAACTCTGTCACGTAGGGGCATCAATTCTGATTCTGTGTCAATTTTCCTACTTTCCCAGCTAGTAATTCTCTTCCTCAGAAAGCCCACTCTCAACCGTTTCCTCTCTCAAAGGCAGTTGCTCTTCGAGTCTGCACATGGCACTTGGGGCCTGCTGGTCGTTGGCTACTGCCCTCTGTACCTTGGGTCTAACAGCTTCGGGGCATCAAGATGAAATCGTCTCTTGTTCTAAGACTTAATATAGTTTGGGGCACATGGTAAGCAATAATCACTTTTTAGTTGAATCAAGTGTTCGAACTTTCTTAATTATTCTAGTACCACAGTTTACTTGTTCTAAGATTTGTCCTCCCCCCCCCATTCTAATAACTCTTGCACTTGATGACATATCCTAGTTTAACTGACAGCATTTCTCTTTCTTAGTCGAACATAAACTATAGTGCATCTTACCCTTGATGAAAGCTAGGTTGCAATTGAATACTCTATTATGGTTACGATTCTGATATTTGAAATCCTCCGGTAGCTCCCTGTGCCCCCACAGTGTAGTACCTCACCTTCTCGGCATAGTATACAAACCAGCTCACCCCCAGTGTTAACCCCGGGGCTCAGCCTCTATCCCCAGGTGATGCTGCCAGATCAGCTGCCCGTTGTCCTGAACTTGCTGTAGATTCCCGAATGCACTGTGCTGCCCCCTGGCACTTTGAAAGTGACACACTCATCCCCATTCTTCGCTTTGCCCTTGTCTATCACCTCCCCTCAAAATCTGTTCCTAAGTGCCTTTTCCCAGCTCCAACCTACCCTTGGCAGTCTTTTATCTCCCTGTGGTAAAACCTGTCACACTGCACCATGGACATGCCCGTTGTCCCCCTGAGAAGAGAAAAGGGACAGTGAGGGCCCCCCAGCATTTGCAGCTCTAGTGCAGAGCCCCATGCCTGGCTTGCAGGAAATGCCAGATCATGAAGACAAACGGAGATCATCCTCTGGCTAAAACCAGCTCTTCTTTGCCTACCGCAGGATCTGGATCAATACTGAGCAGCCCGTTATTATTGCTGTTTTTCTAGGGATTTTTTACCCATATATTTCCCAGGTCTTGACTCTTTTTGTAGCACTTTAATTCAGGCTTCAACCACTTCCTAGTCAGATCAGGTGAAATCATTTTCCTTCCCATAGCCTCGGTGTATTTCACACCTAGCAAATCTTTTTTGAAAGATCTTATTTACCCATTGGACAGATCAAAAGTAGGTAGAGAGGCAGGCAGAGAGAGGGGTGGGGGAGCAGGCTCCCCGCTGAGCAGAGAGCCCGATGTGGGGCTCCATCCCAGGACCCTGAAATCATGACCTGAGCCGAAGGCAGAGGCCTAAACCACTGAGCCACCCAGGAGCCCCCATATCTCGTAATTTTTAATCAACGTGCAAAAAGTATTGTACATATTGATGAAGTTCAAACAAATTCTGTGAAACCGTAGATGGACTTAAAGATACTATTATGTATCAAATATTGTAAAAATTAAGCAAGGAAATAGCACACATAAAATAACCAAAGCATACAAACTTGGGTAGATACAATAGGTGTGATCATGTTCTACTTCATAAAGAGATGAGTTAATAGATAAATAGAAGTAACTAGACTTTTTAGACGTTAATAAAACTTTGCCTGTTATTTCGTAGCTATATAAAATAGATGGTTTTCTAACAAAAACGCTTATCTTAAAAATATTTAAAAATAAATTTCAGGCTACTCATAAGGTTCTATTTACTTTTCCACTGAAGGAAAAGCTGGTTGTTGTAGTTGTAGTTGTTTGTTTGTTTTAGTCTCCTCCTAGTTTTTATTATTATAATGTGGAAGGAGGAATGTTAAATTGAAAAGTGAATTATTTTATAGACAAAATTCATTACTTGATTCACTTCCTGGTACAGCAGATGGAACTCCTGAAAACATGCCCTTTTGCCTTACAGAAGAGTAACAGTTATGCTTACTTCTGAAACATGCTTGGTGGTGGCCCTAAATAGTGACACCATACTAAACATTTTGAATATTTGCAATTAATTTTTATAGTCATAGGGCTCCAAAAGGCGCTGCTAGTCTCTTAGTAGGTATTTCAATAAAGCTAAAAGTTGCCTGACTGTTTAAAAATATTAACAAGGCACAAAACATGGCAGAAGTATTGTCCTCAGATATTATTTTTTTCCATATGCTCCTGATTCCAGACATGACAAGTTATTTTTTAAAATTTTTTTATAAAAGATTTTATTTATTTCTTGGACAGAGATCACAAGTAGGCAGGGTCAGGCAGAGTGAGAGGGGGGAAGCAGGCTCCCTGCTGAGCTGAGAGCCCGATGTGGGACTCGATCCAAGGATTCTGGGATCATGACCTGAGCCGAAGGCAGAGGCTTTAACCCACTGAGCCACCCAGGTGCCCCCATGACAAGTTATTTTTTTTTAAAGATTTTATTTATGTATTTGACAGAGAGAGAGGTTACAAGTAGGCAGAGAGGCAGGCAAAGAGAGAGAGGAGGTAGCAGGCTCCCCGTTGAGCAGAGAGCCCAATGTGGGGCTCCATCCCTGGACCCTGAGATCATGACCTGAGCTGAAGGCAGCGGCTTAACCCACAAGCCACCCAGGAACCCGACAAGTTCTTTTTGATAGATATATATATATACAATGTATTTTCCAGTTATAAGAAAAATGGTTCTGCTCTTTTTAACCTTTTAAAAAAATTACATAATTTTTTTAAATTTAAATTTTATTTTTTAATGTTTTACCTTTCTTTTCTTTTTTTTAAAAAGATTTTATTTATTTATTTGACAGACAGAGATCACAAGTAGGCAGAGAGACAGGCAGAGAGAGAGAGAGAGAGAAGCAGGCTTCCTGCGGAGCAGAGAGCCCGATGCAGGGCTCAATTCCAGGACCCTGAGATCATGACCCGAGCCGAAGGCAGCAGCCCAAACCACTGAGCCACCCAGGCACCCCAATGTTTTACTTTTCAATATACTACTTAGAATATAAACCCTATTCCATTTTGTAAGAAGGTTACCATTTAAAAAATGTTAATTTTCTCATTGTGTCTTCCCCTCTCATTGCTTTCTTTTGAATAAAACATTTCACAATAAACATAACTGATGCTTTCCTTTTGATGGTCCCTCTGTTGGGCATATTGTATATGAGCCATGACAATTAGTTTTACAACATTTATTCATGTTTGTTGATATGTTTTATCATAACGAATTTTCCCTCCCTTATCTAGATTCCACAGCTTTCAGACAGGTGGACACTTAATAAACCATACCCAAGGGATGTATCAAGTACTTCTTAGACATCTCTCAGATCCTTGAGGTCTCATTTTGCCTAGGGATTTGCAATAGGTTCTGCCAGAGGCACCACTGTGACAACTGATGTCCATGGTCTATCTCCTGCTAAGCTCAAGAGGTCACTGGTTTCCAAGTTTATCTATACAATTAATGCACTCCATCAAGTTCTTTTTTTTTTTAATACTAACAAACTTATTTTAAAGTTTATATGGAGAGGCAAAGACTCACAATAGTCAACATCGTGTTGAAGGAGAACAAAGCCTGAGGACTGACTTCAAAGTTTACCATAACGATGGGGCGCCTGGTTGGCTCAGTGGGTTAAGCTTCTGCCTTTGGCTCAGGTCATGATCCCAGGGGCCTGGGGTCGAGTCCCGTATTGGGCTCTCTGCTCAGCAGGGAGCCTGCTTCTCCTCATTTCTCTCCCTGTCTGTCTCTCTGCCTATTTGTGATCTCTCTCTCTGTCAAATAAATAAATAAACCTTTAAAAAAAGTATACCATAACGATAATTGGAAGCAAGATATTGTAATACCACAGAAAGACTAGATTAAAGGAACAGAATATATATTATCAATTATATTTTATATTTAATATAAAAGCAAAAGCAATACAAGAGAGCAAAATACAATCTTTTAAACAAATGGTTCTGGAGTAATGGTGAAGCTAAATGTAAAAATATGGGGTTCTGATAGAGGTAAAGAAGACTACTATATGATCCAAAGGGGCACGTGCACCAAATGTTTATAGCAGCAATATCCACAATAGCCAAACTATGGAAAGAACCTAGATGCCCATCAACAAATGAATGGTATATATTTCAAATTCAAGTCAGAGATGAAAGAAACATCTGGACTCGGTCCTCAGGTACAGGCAGTATTCTGAACTGAGGCTAGAACCAGAGACCATTCTAATGAAAGGCCTCCACAGGTGGGCTCCGACTCAGTTTCCTGTATGTATATTCATTCATGAAATCGCTCTGCAGGTCAACATGCAGAACAAAACCATTTAATAAAAGTGACAATGAGGAGAGGAAAGGGAGGCCAGAAGGCTTGTGAATGTGGAGAGAGGAAGAGCCAGGGGAGGAGGGGGGCGGGGGGGGGGGCGGAAAAACTGAGAATCCCTCCCTGTGCTCCTTGCTGCCAGGGAGGTCTGAGGGACTAGTTTCTACCTGGGATCCCAAGTCCAGTACAAAAGTGGCAGGGCCACAGCTCGGGATGAGGGAAGGGGGTCCTCGGCACACGCGCGTGGGGGTGCCAAACGAAGGGGGCTATTGTGCTCGCTGCGGGGGGCACCTCGCCTGGCTCCATCCCCAGCCCGACCCCGTGGGGACCCGGGTGCGGCGCGTGGTCCGGGGTGGTCCCGCTGCCCCGGGGGTCGCGGGAGGCTGGGTCCCGACACCCCCGCGAGCTCGCCGCCCGCGCTTTCTGCTCCAGGTGAGGGCGCAGCGCAGTGTCACTTTACCTCCTCGCAGAGGGTCGTCCTGAGAAGCCATGGGGCAGGGCGGGGCAGCGGGCCGGGCCGTGGGAGCAGGACAGCGCGGCCTCAGGAGCTGGGCTGGAGCGCGGGAGTGCGGGTGTCCTGCAGTGCGGACTGGGCTGCAGCCGAGCACAGCGGAGCTGCGCGCCCCTCCTCCGCCAGCTCCTCCACCTCCTCTCAGACTCTCCGCTGCGTCCTCCGCGAGCTCACTTCCGGATTCTGCAATTAGCAAAGCCCCTTCTCCGGACCGCCCACGCCCACGCCCTCGCCCACCTCCCCCTCCGTCCTGAGGCGCGGGCCCGGGGCACGGGCACCGGGAAAGCCCGGGGGGCTTGCGAGGGTGGCCAGCGCCAGCGCTGAGCGGCCTCCTAGCCTGGCTCCCCGAGCGGGTGTCCACCTGCTGCCTGGCTGCAAAAAGATCATCAGCCCTAAACCCCGGCTGCACTCTCGGGTCACTTCGCTGGCTTCCTGATTGTGCCCAAAGCCGGGAACCAGCTTCCCCAGCTCAGGCCTGGGCTGAGATGCTTGCCCTCGATCTGTTTAAGCAGTCTCCTCCTCTCCAGGCAGGGTCCGCCATTGCATGATGGCACCCACGAATCACTTAGACCTGGATGTTTTTTGGTTTTTTGTTTCTTTTTTGGTTATTGGTTATTACATGACCTCCATGGTAGGTGATCCACAAAGGGAGTGAAAAGAGGACGCCTGATGCATACGCATATGGCCATTCTAGAAAAAGAGCTTGGGGTTCTCTGGGAAGCGCGGCATTGGTCCTTGCACTATGGTTTTGCTGCATCAAATAGTTCCTTCTTCTTCAAATATAAATATATAAATATATTGATCAAGTCACTCGCATGTCTTAGGAGAATGTCATACCTTTAGTAGCAAACTTGAAATCTTGGACATTGGTTTTGATTTTTGTTTTGGTTTGATTTGGTTCGGTTTTTGTAATTTTAAAAATCCCTCCAGCCCTAGGCTGTGTCTGAACTGAGTGCTTTCTGCTGTTTCTGCAACAAAACTGTCAGGGCAGCGAAAACTCTCATTGTTAACAGTGGCGCCCCCTTCTGAACACTTTGTTAATAAAAAGCTTTTTTTTTTTTTTTCTTTTTTTTTTGGCTATTGTAAATGTGAAACAACAATGAGGTATTTCAAAGAGGTGAACCACAGGTAAATTTCTCTAAGTGTGGGTGAGGGTTACTCAAAAAGAAACTTGACAAGGCTTTTAAAGATACCGACAATCATTATAACATAACGTGACTGATTGTTACCGTGCTCTTAACCTGGCAAACACTTGTTGGCTTCCAAGAAAGACGAACATAGTTGAGATGGTTCTAGCGGCCTTCTAGCACAGGGTCTCATGAGGCAGGGATTCTAGCCACTGGCTGTGCAAGGCATGAGGCCTGTTAGTGATTCTATTTTTTCTTCTGCAGAATGGGTCTTTCTGCATTCCAGGTCCTTTCTACCCCAATAAATAATGCGGCGATTCTCTCAGTGAGTTGTACTTTTGGTTTATACAGCCAACCGTCTCTTAAAAAGGACTTTTGTTTAAAGTCCTTTAAAAAAAAAGTCCTTTCAAAAAAAACTTTTTTTTTAATTTTTATTTTTTAATCCCATATGTTTACTCTGATCCTGGAACTTTGTCATTTTGACCTTCTCTGCTGATTAAAATATTCTTCATCATCAGCACCTACTGCTCTCCTCTCCTGGTGGTCTCTCCGGAAGCGGTCTTCTCTAGCTCTTCTAGCAGAGGATGGGCACTTCCCCTCTACCCCTGTTGCCAGACCAACCTTACCTATCCTGCAGGGTCAGGTCGGCCTGGCCTTTTATCTGTTGTTCTCTTCTGAGTGGTTAGTTTTTCATAGATACTGTGCTTTGCTTTTGTCAGGATTTACCCTGGACTATCAAAACCCTTATCTTGTGCCAGTGAATCCTAAGAAACAGACCTGATGAGAGAACCAGGAACTCGAACAGATCATATTTATCCTGAATGTTCCGTCCAAAATGAAGAATACATTTCTGAGGAGCCTCAAGATGTCTTAGAAGGGAAGTTTCACCAACTCTGTCACGTAGGGGCATCAATTCTGATTCTGTGTCAATTTTCCTACTTTCCCAGCTAGTAATTCTCTTCCTCAGAAAGCCCACTCTCAACCGTTTCCTCTCTCAAAGGCAGTTGCTCTTCGAGTCTGCACATGGCACTTGGGGCCTGCTGGTCGTTGGCTACTGCCCTCTGTACCTTGGGTCTAACAGCTTCGGGGCATCAAGATGAAATCGTCTCTTGTTCTAAGACTTAATATAGTTTGGGGCACATGGTAAGCAATAATCACTTTTTAGTTGAATCAAGTGTTCGAACTTTCTTAATTATTCTAGTACCACAGTTTACTTGTTCTAAGATTTGTCCTCCCCCCCCCCATTCTAATAACTCTTGCACTTGATGACATATCCTAGTTTAACTGACAGCATTTCTCTTTCTTAGTCGAACATAAACTATAGTGCATCTTACCCTTGATGAAAGCTAGGTTGCAATTGAATACTCTATTATGGTTACGATTCTGATATTTGAAATCCTCCGGTAGCTCCCTGTGCCCCCACAGTGTAGTACCTCACCTTCTCGGCATAGTATACAAACCAGCTCACCCCCAGTGTTAACCCCGGGGCTCAGCCTCTATCCCCAGGTGATGCTGCCAGATCAGCTGCCCGTTGTCCTGAACTTGCTGTAGATTCCCGAATGCACTGTGCTGCCCCCTGGCACTTTGAAAGTGACACACTCATCCCCATTCTTCGCTTTGCCCTTGTCTATCACCTCCCCTCAAAATCTGTTCCTAAGTGCCTTTTCCCAGCTCCAACCTACCCTTGGCAGTCTTTTATCTCCCTGTGGTAAAACCTGTCACACTGCACCATGGACATGCCCGTTGTCCCCCTGAGAAGAGAAAAGGGACAGTGAGGGCCCCCCAGCATTTGCAGCTCTAGTGCAGAGCCCCATGCCTGGCTTGCAGGAAATGCCAGATCATGAAGACAAACGGAGATCATCCTCTGGCTAAAACCAGCTCTTCTTTGCCTACCGCAGGATCTGGATCAATACTGAGCAGCCCGTTATTATTGCTGTTTTTCTAGGGATTTTTTACCCATATATTTCCCAGGTCTTGACTCTTTTTGTAGCACTTTAATTCAGGCTTCAACCACTTCCTAGTCAGATCAGGTGAAATCATTTTCCTTCCCATAGCCTCGGTGTATTTCACACCTAGCAAATCTTTTTTGAAAGATCTTATTTACCCATTGGACAGATCAAAAGTAGGTAGAGAGGCAGGCAGAGAGAGGGGTGGGGGAGCAGGCTCCCCGCTGAGCAGAGAGCCCGATGTGGGGCTCCATCCCAGGACCCTGAAATCATGACCTGAGCCGAAGGCAGAGGCCTAAACCACTGAGCCACCCAGGAGCCCCCATATCTCGTAATTTTTAATCAACGTGCAAAAAGTATTGTACATATTGATGAAGTTCAAACAAATTCTGTGAAACCGTAGATGGACTTAAAGATACTATTATGTATCAAATATTGTAAAAATTAAGCAAGGAAATAGCACACATAAAATAACCAAAGCATACAAACTTGGGTAGATACAATAGGTGTGATCATGTTCTACTTCATAAAGAGATGAGTTAATAGATAAATAGAAGTAACTAGACTTTTTAGACGTTAATAAAACTTTGCCTGTTATTTCGTAGCTATATAAAATAGATGGTTTTCTAACAAAAACGCTTATCTTAAAAATATTTAAAAATAAATTTCAGGCTACTCATAAGGTTCTATTTACTTTTCCACTGAAGGAAAAGCTGGTTGTTGTAGTTGTAGTTGTTTGTTTGTTTTAGTCTCCTCCTAGTTTTTATTATTATAATGTGGAAGGAGGAATGTTAAATTGAAAAGTGAATTATTTTATAGACAAAATTCATTACTTGATTCACTTCCTGGTACAGCAGATGGAACTCCTGAAAACATGCCCTTTTGCCTTACAGAAGAGTAACAGTTATGCTTACTTCTGAAACATGCTTGGTGGTGGCCCTCAATAGTGACACCATACTAAACATTTTGAATATTTGCAATTAATTTTTATAGTCATAGGGCTCCAAAAGGCGCTGCTAGTCTCTTAGTAGGTATTTCAATAAAGCTAAAAGTTGCCTGACTGTTTAAAAATATTAACAAGGCACAAAACATGGCAGAAGTATTGTCCTCAGATATTATTTTTTTCCATATGCTCCTGATTCCAGACATGACAAGTTATTTCTTAAAATTTTTTTATAAAAGATTTTATTTATTTCTTGGACAGAGATCACAAGTAGGCAGGGTCAGGCAGAGTGAGAGGGGGGAAGCAGGCTCCCTGCTGAGCTGAGAGCCCGATGTGGGACTCGATCCAAGGATTCTGGGATCATGACCTGAGCCGAAGGCAGAGGCTTTAACCCACTGAGCCACCCAGGTGCCCCCATGACAAGTTATTTTTTTTTAAAGATTTTATTTATGTATTTGACAGAGAGAGAGGTTACAAGTAGGCAGAGAGGCAGGCAAAGAGAGAGAGGAGGTAGCAGGCTCCCCGTTGAGCAGAGAGCCCAATGTGGGGCTCCATCCCTGGACCCTGAGATCATGACCTGAGCTGAAGGCAGCGGCTTAACCCACAAGCCACCCAGGAACCCGACAAGTTCTTTTTGATAGATATATATATATACAATGTATTTTCCAGTTATAAGAAAAATGGTTCTGCTCTTTTTAACCTTTTAAAAAAATTACATAATTTTTTTAAATTTAAATTTTATTTTTTAATGTTTTACCTTTCTTTTCTTTTTTTTAAAAAGATTTTATTTATTTATTTGACAGACAGAGATCACAAGTAGGCAGAGAGACAGGCAGAGAGAGAGAGAGAGAGAAGCAGGCTTCCTGCGGAGCAGAGAGCCCGATGCAGGGCTCAATTCCAGGACCCTGAGATCATGACCCGAGCCGAAGGCAGCAGCCCAAACCACTGAGCCACCCAGGCACCCCAATGTTTTACTTTTCAATATACTACTTAGAATATAAACCCTATTCCATTTTGTAAGAAGGTTACCATTTAAAAAATGTTAATTTTCTCATTGTGTCTTCCCCTCTCATTGCTTTCTTTTGAATAAAACATTTCACAATAAACATAACTGATGCTTTCCTTTTGATGGTCCCTCTGTTGGGCATATTGTATATGAGCCATGACAATTAGTTTTACAACATTTATTCATGTTTGTTGATATGTTTTATCATAACTAATTTTCCCTCCCTTATCTAGATTCCCCAGCTTTCAGACAGGTGGACACTTAATAAACCATACCCAAGGGATGTATCAAGTACTTCTTAGACATCTCTCAGATCCTTGAGGTCTCATTTTGCCTAGGGATTTGCAATAGGTTCTGCCAGAGGCACCACTGTGACAACTGATGTCCATGGTCTATCTCCTGCTAAGCTCAAGAGGTCACTGGTTTCCAAGTTTATCTATACAATTAATGCACTCCATCAAGTTCTTTTTTTTTTTTAATACTAACAAACTTATTTTAAAGTTTATATGGAGAGGCAAAGACTCACAATAGTCAACATCGTGTTGAAGGAGAACAAAGCCTGAGGACTGACTTCAAAGTTTACCATAACGATGGGGCGCCTGGTTGGCTCAGTGGGTTAAGCTTCTGCCTTTGGCTCAGGTCATGATCCCAGGGGCCTGGGGTCGAGTCCCGTATTGGGCTCTCTGCTCAGCAGGGAGCCTGCTTCTCCTCATTTCTCTCCCTGTCTGTCTCTCTGCCTATTTGTGATCTCTCTCTCTGTCAAATAAATAAATAAACCTTTAAAAAAAGTATACCATAACGATAATTGGAAGCAAGATATTGTAATACCACAGAAAGACTAGATTAAAGGAACAGAATATATATTATCAATTATATTTTATATTTCATATAAAAGCAAAAGCAATACAAGAGAGCAAAATACAATCTTTTAAACAAATGGTTCTGGAGTAATGGTGAAGCTAAATGTAAAAATATGGGGTTCTGATAGAGGTAAAGAAGACTACTATATGATCCAAAGGGGCACGTGCACCAAATGTTTATAACAGCAATATCCACAATAGCCAAACTATGGAAAGAACCTAGATGCCCATCAACAAATGAATGGTATATATTTCAAATTCAAGTCAGAGATGAAAGAAACATCTGGACTCGGTCCTCAGGTACAGGCAGTATTCTGAACTGAGGCTAGAACCAGAGACCATTCTAATGAAAGGCCTCCACAGGTGGGCTCCGACTCAGTTTCCTGTATGTGTATTCATTCATGAAATCGCTCTGCAGGTCAACATGCAGAACAAAACCATTTAATAAAAGTGACAATGAGGAGAGGAAAGGGAGGCCAGAAGGCTTGTGAATGTGGAGAGAGGAAGAGCCAGGGGAGGAGGGGGGCGGGGGGGGGGCGGAAAAACTGAGAATCTCTCCCTGTGCTCCTTGCTGCCAGGGAGGTCTGAGGGACTAGTTTCTACCTGGGATCCCAAGTCCAGTACAAAAGTGGCGGGGCCACAGCTCGGGATGAGGGAAGGGGGTCCTCGGCACACGCGCGTGGGGGTGCCAAACGAAGGGGGCTATTGTGCTCGCTGCGGGGGGCACCTCGCCTGGCTCCATCCCCAGCCCGACCCCGTGGGGACCCGGGTGCGGCGCGTGGTCCGGGGTGGTCCCGCTGCCCCGGGGGTCGCGGGAGGCTGGGTCCCGACACCCCCGCGAGCTCGCCGCCCGCGCTTTCTGCTCCAGGTGAGGGCGCAGCGCAGTGTCACTTTACCTCCTCGCAGAGGGTCGTCCTGAGAAGCCATGGGGCAGGGCGGGGCAGCGGGCCGGGCCGTGGGAGCAGGACAGCGCGGCCTCAGGAGCTGGGCTGGAGCGCGGGAGTGCGGGTGTCCTGCAGTGCGGACTGGGCTGCAGCAGAGCACAGCGGAGCTGCGCGCCCCTCCTCCGCCAGCTCCTCCACCTCCTCTCAGACTCTCCGCTGCGTCCTCCGCGAGCTCACTTCCGGATTCTGCAATTAGCAAAGCCCCTTCTCCGGACCGCCCACGCCCACGCCCTCGCCCACCTCCCCCTCCGTCCTGAGGCGCGGGCCCGGGGCACGGGCACCGGGAAAGCCCGGGGGGCTTGCGAGGGTGGCCAGCGCCAGCGCTGAGCGGCCTCCTAGCCTGGCTCCCCGAGCGGGTGTCCACCTGCTGCCTGGCTGCAAAAAGATCATCAGCCCTAAACCCCGGCTGCACTCTCGGGTCACTTCGCTGGCTTCCTGATTGTGCCCAAAGCCGGGAACCAGCTTCCCCAGCTCAGGCCTGGGCTGAGATGCTTGCCCACGATCTGTTTAAGCAGTCTCCTCCTCTCCAGGCAGGGTCCGCCATTGCATGATGGCACCCACGAATCACTTAGACCTGGATGTTTTTTGGTTTTTTGTTTCTTTTTTGGTTATTGGTTATTACATGACCTCCATGGTAGGTGATCCACAAAGGGAGTGAAAAGAGGACGCCTGATGCATACGCATATGGCCATTCTAGAAAAAGAGCTTGGGGTTCTCTGGGAAGCGCGGCATTGGTCCTTGCACTATGGTTTTGCTGCATCAAATAGTTCCTTCTTCTTCAAATATAAATATATAAATATATTGATCAAGTCACTCGCATGTCTTAGGAGAATGTCATACCTTTAGTAGCAAACTTGAAATCTTGGACATTGGTTTTGATTTTTGTTTTGGTTTGATTTGGTTCGGTTTTTGTAATTTTAAAAATCCCTCCAGCCCTAGGCTGTGTCTGACCTGAGTGCTTTCTGCTGTTTCTGCAACAAAACTGTCAGGGCAGCGAAAACTCTCATTGTTAACAGTGGCGCCCCCTTCTGAACACTTTGTTAATAAAAAGCTTTTTTTTTTTTTTTTCTTTTTTTTTTGGCTATTGTAAATGTGAAACAACAATGAGGTATTTCAAAGAGGTGAACCACAGGTAAATTTCTCTAAGTGTGGGTGAGGGTTACTCAAAAAGAAACTTGACAAGGCTTTTAAAGATACCGACAATCATTATAACATAACGTGACTGATTGTTACCGTGCTCTTAACCTGGCAAACACTTGTTGGCTTCCAAGAAAGACGAACATAGTTGAGATGGTTCTAGCGGCCTTCTAGCACAGGGTCTCATGAGGCAGGGATTCTAGCCACTGGCTGTGCAAGGCATGAGGCCTGTTAGTGATTCTATTTTTTCTTCTGCAGAATGGGTCTTTCTGCATTCCAGGTCCTTTCTACCCCAATAAATAATGCGGCGATTCTCTCAGTGAGTTGTACTTTTGGTTTATACAGCCAACCGTCTCTTAAAAAGGACTTTTGTTTAAAGTCCTTTAAAAAAAAAGTCCTTTCAAAAAAAACTTTTTTTTTAATTTTTATTTTTTAATCCCATATGTTTACTCTGATCCTGGAACTTTGTCATTTTGACCTTCTCTGCTGATTAAAATATTCTTCATCATCAGCACCTACTGCTCTCCTCTCCTGGTGGTCTCTCCGGAAGCGGTCTTCTCTAGCTCTTCTAGCAGAGGATGGGCACTTCCCCTCTACCCCTGTTGCCAGACCAACCTTACCTATCCTGCAGGGTCAGGTCGGCCTGGCCTTTTATCTGTTGTTCTCTTCTGAGTGGTTAGTTTTTCATAGATACCGTGCTTTGCTTTTGTCAGGATTTACCCTGGACTATCAAAACCCTTATCTTGTGCCAGTGAATCCTAAGAAACAGACCTGATGAGAGAACCAGGAACTCGAACAGATCATATTTATCCTGAATGTTCCGTCCAAAATGAAGAATACATTTCTGAGGAGCCTCAAGATGTCTTAGAAGGGAAGTTTCACCAACTCTGTCACGTAGGGGCATCAATTCTGATTCTGTGTCAATGTTCCTACTTTCCCAACTAGTAATTCTCTTCCTCAGAAAGCCCACTCTCAACCGTTTCCTCTCTCAAAGGCAGTTGCTCTTCGAGTCTGCACATGGCACTTGGGGCCTGCTGGTCGTTGGCTACTGCCCTCTGTACCTTGGGTCTAACAGCTTCGGGGCATCAAGATGAAATCGTCTCTTGTTCTAAGACTTAATATAGTTTGGGGCACATGGTAAGCAATAATCACTTTTTAGTTGAATCAAGTGTTCGAACTTTCTTAATTATTCTAGTACCACAGTTTACTTGTTCTAAGATTTGTCCTCCCCCCCCCATTCTAATAACTCTTGCACTTGATGACATATCCTAGTTTAACTGACAGCATTTCTCTTTCTTAGTCGAACATAAACTATAGTGCATCTTACGCTTGATGAAAGCTAGGTTGCAATTGAATACTCTATTATGGTTACGATTCTGATATTTGAAATCCTCCGGTAGCTCCCTGTGCCCCCACAGTGTAGTACCTCACCTTCTCGGCATAGTATACAAACCAGCTCACCCCCAGTGTTAACCCCGGGGCTCAGCCTCCATCCCCAGGTGATGCTGCCAGATCAGCTGCCCGTTGTCCTGAACTTGCTGTAGATTCCCGAATGCACTGTGCTGCCCCCTGGCACTTTGAAAGTGACACACTCATCCCCATTCTTCGCTTTGCCCTTGTCTATCACCTCCCCTCAAAATCTGTTCCTAAGTGCCTTTTCCCAGCTCCAACCTACCCTTGGCAGTCTTTTATCTCCCTGTGGTAAAACCTGTCACACTGCACCATGGACATGCCCGTTGTCCCCCTGAGAAGAGAAAAGGGACAGTGAGGGCCCCCCAGCATTTGCAGCTCTAGTGCAGAGCCCCATGCCTGGCTTGCAGGAAATGCCAGATCATGAAGACAAACGGAGATCATCCTCTGGCTAAAACCAGCTCTTCTTTGCCTACCGCAGGATCTGGATCAATACTGAGCAGCCCGTTATTATTGCTGTTTTTCTAGGGATTTTTTACCCATATATTTCCCAGGTCTTGACTCTTTTTGTAGCACTTTAATTCAGGCTTCAACCACTTCCTAGTCAGATCAGGTGAAATCATTTTCCTTCCCATAGCCTCGGTGTATTTCACACCTAGCAAATCTTTTTTGAAAGATCTTATTTACCCATTGGACAGATCAAAAGTAGGTAGAGAGGCAGGCAGAGAGAGGGGTGGGGGAGCAGGCTCCCCGCTGAGCAGAGAGCCCGATGTGGGGCTCCATCCCAGGACCCTGAAATCATGACCTGAGCCGAAGGCAGAGGCCTAAACCACTGAGCCACCCAGGAGCCCCCATATCTCGTAATTTTTAATCAACGTGCAAAAAGTATTGTACATATTGATGAAGTTCAAACAAATTCTGTGAAACCGTAGATGGACTTAAAGATACTATTATGTATCAAATATTGTAAAAATTAAGCAAGGAAATAGCACACATAAAATAACCAAAGCATACAAACTTGGGTAGATACAATAGGTGTGATCATGTTCTACTTCATAAAGAGATGAGTTAATAGATAAATAGAAGTAACTAGACTTTTTAGACGTTAATAAAACTTTGCCTGTTATTTCGTAGCTATATAAAATAGATGGTTTTCTAACAAAAACGCTTATCTTAAAAATATTTAAAAATAAATTTCAGGCTACTCATAAGGTTCTATTTACTTTTCCACTGAAGGAAAAGCTGGTTGTTGTAGTTGTAGTTGTTTGTTTGTTTTAGTCTCCTCCTAGTTTTTATTATTATAATGTGGAAGGAGGAATGTTAAATTGAAAAGTGAATTATTTTATAGACAAAATTCATTACTTGATTCACTTCCTGGTACAGCAGATGGAACTCCTGAAAACATGCCCTTTTGCCTTACAGAAGAGTAACAGTTATGCTTACTTCTGAAACATGCTTGGTGGTGGCCCTAAATAGTGACACCATACTAAACATTTTGAATATTTGCAATTAATTTTTATAGTCATAGGGCTCCAAAAGGCGCTGCTAGTCTCTTAGTAGGTATTTCAATAAAGCTAAAAGTTGCCTGACTGTTTAAAAATATTAACAAGGCACAAAACATGGCAGAAGTATTGTCCTCAGATATTATTTTTTTCCATATGCTCCTGATTCCAGACATGACAAGTTATTTTTTAAAATTTTTTTATAAAAGATTTTATTTATTTCTTGGACAGAGATCACAAGTAGGCAGGGTCAGGCAGAGTGAGAGGGGGGAAGCAGGCTCCCTGCTGAGCTGAGAGCCCGATGTGGGACTCGATCCAAGGATTCTGGGATCATGACCTGAGCCGAAGGCAGAGGCTTTAACCCACTGAGCCACCCAGGTGCCCCCATGACAAGTTATTTTTTTTTAAAGATTTTATTTATGTATTTGACAGAGAGAGAGGTTACAAGTAGGCAGAGAGGCAGGCAAAGAGAGAGAGGAGGTAGCAGGCTCCCCGTTGAGCAGAGAGCCCAATGTGGGGCTCCATCCCTGGACCCTGAGATCATGACCTGAGCTGAAGGCAGCGGCTTAACCCACAAGCCACCCAGGAACCCGACAAGTTCTTTTTGATAGATATATATATATACAATGTATTTTCCAGTTATAAGAAAAATGGTTCTGCTCTTTTTAACCTTTTAAAAAAATTACATAATTTTTTTAAATTTAAATTTTATTTTTTAATGTTTTACCTTTCTTTTCTTTTTTTTAAAAAGATTTTATTTATTTATTTGACAGACAGAGATCACAAGTAGGCAGAGAGACAGGCAGAGAGAGAGAGAGAGAGAAGCAGGCTTCCTGCGGAGCAGAGAGCCCGATGCAGGGCTCAATTCCAGGACCCTGAGATCATGACCCGAGCCGAAGGCAGCAGCCCAAACCACTGAGCCACCCAGGCACCCCAATGTTTTACTTTTCAATATACTACTTAGAATATAAACCCTATTCCATTTTGTAAGAAGGTTACCATTTAAAAAATGTTAATTTTCTCATTGTGTCTTCCCCTCTCATTGCTTTCTTTTGAATAAAACATTTCACAATAAACATAACTGATGCTTTCCTTTTGATGGTCCCTCTGTTGGGCATATTGTATATGAGCCATGACAATTAGTTTTACAACATTTATTCATGTTTGTTGATATGTTTTATCATAACGAATTTTCCCTCCCTTATCTAGATTCCCCAGCTTTCAGACAGGTGGACACTTAATAAACCATACCCAAGGGATGTATCAAGTACTTCTTAGACATCTCTCAGATCCTTGAGGTCTCATTTTGCCTAGGGATTTGCAATAGGTTCTGCCAGAGGCACCACTGTGACAACTGATGTCCATGGTCTATCTCCTGCTAAGCTCAAGAGGTCACTGGTTTCCAAGTTTATCTATACAATTAATGCACTCCATCAAGTTCTTTTTTTTTTTTTAATACTAACAAACTTATTTTAAAGTTTATATGGAGAGGCAAAGACTCACAATAGTCAACATCGTGTTGAAGGAGAACAAAGCCTGAGGACTGACTTCAAAGTTTACCATAACGATGGGGCGCCTGGTTGGCTCAGTGGGTTAAGCTTCTGCCTTTGGCTCAGGTCATGATCCCAGGGGCCTGGGGTCGAGTCCCGTATTGGGCTCTCTGCTCAGCAGGGAGCCTGCTTCTCCTCATTTCTCTCCCTGTCTGTCTCTCTGCCTATTTGTGATCTCTCTCTCTGTCAAATAAATAAATAAACCTTTAAAAAAAGTATACCATAACGATAATTGGAAGCAAGATATTGTAATACCACAGAAAGACTAGATTAAAGGAACAGAATATATATTATCAATTATATTTTATATTTCATATAAAAGCAAAAGCAATACAAGAGAGCAAAATACAATCTTTTAAACAAATGGTTCTGGAGTAATGGTGAAGCTAAATGTAAAAATATGGGGTTCTGATAGAGGTAAAGAAGACTACTATATGATCCAAAGGGGCACGTGCACCAAATGTTTATAACAGCAATATCCACAATAGCCAAACTATGGAAAGAACCTAGATGCCCATCAACAAATGAATGGTATATATTTCAAATTCAAGTCAGAGATGAAAGAAACATCTGGACTCGGTCCTCAGGTACAGGCAGTATTCTGAACTGAGGCTAGAACCAGAGACCATTCTAATGAAAGGCCTCCACAGGTGGGCTCCGACTCAGTTTCCTGTATGTGTATTCATTCATGAAATCGCTCTGCAGGTCAACATGCAGAACAAAACCATTTAATAAAAGTGACAATGAGGAGAGGAAAGGGAGGCCAGAAGGCTTGTGAATGTGGAGAGAGGAAGAGCCAGGGGAGGAGGGGGGCGGGGGGGGGGGGCGGAAAAACTGAGAATCTCTCCCTGTGCTCCTTGCTGCCAGGGAGGTCTGAGGGACTAGTTTCTACCTGGGATCCCAAGTCCAGTACAAAAGTGGCGGGGCCACAGCTCGGGATGAGGGAAGGGGGTCCTCGGCACACGCGCGTGGGGGTGCCAAACGAAGGGGGCTATTGTGCTCGCTGCGGGGGGCACCTCGCCTGGCTCCATCCCCAGCCCGACCCCGTGGGGACCCGGGTGCGGCGCGTGGTCCGGGGTGGTCCCGCTGCCCCGGGGGTCGCGGGAGGCTGGGTCCCGACACCCCCGCGAGCTCGCCGCCCGCGCTTTCTGCTCCAGGTGAGGGCGCAGCGCAGTGTCACTTTACCTCCTCGCAGAGGGTCGTCCTGAGAAGCCATGGGGCAGGGCGGGGCAGCGGGCCGGGCCGTGGGAGCAGGACAGCGCGGCCTCAGGAGCTGGGCTGGAGCGCGGGAGTGCGGGTGTCCTGCAGTGCGGACTGGGCTGCAGCAGAGCACAGCGGAGCTGCGCGCCCCTCCTCCGCCAGCTCCTCCACCTCCTCTCAGACTCTCCGCTGCGTCCTCCGCGAGCTCACTTCCGGATTCTGCAATTAGCAAAGCCCCTTCTCCGGACCGCCCACGCCCACGCCCTCGCCCACCTCCCCCTCCGTCCTGAGGCGCGGGCCCGGGGCACGGGCACCGGGAAAGCCCGGGGGGCTTGCGAGGGTGGCCAGCGCCAGCGCTGAGCGGCCTCCTAGCCTGGCTCCCCGAGCGGGTGTCCACCTGCTGCCTGGCTGCAAAAAGATCATCAGCCCTAAACCCCGGCTGCACTCTCGGGTCACTTCGCTGGCTTCCTGATTGTGCCCAAAGCCGGGAACCAGCTTCCCCAGCTCAGGCCTGGGCTGAGATGCTTGCCCACGATCTGTTTAAGCAGTCTCCTCCTCTCCAGGCAGGGTCCGCCATTGCATGATGGCACCCACGAATCACTTAGACCTGGATGTTTTTTGGTTTTTTGTTTCTTTTTTGGTTATTGGTTATTACATGACCTCCATGGTAGGTGATCCACAAAGGGAGTGAAAAGAGGACGCCTGATGCATACGCATATGGCCATTCTAGAAAAAGAGCTTGGGGTTCTCTGGGAAGCGCGGCATTGGTCCTTGCACTATGGTTTTGCTGCATCAAATAGTTCCTTCTTCTTCAAATATAAATATATAAATATATTGATCAAGTCACTCGCATGTCTTAGGAGAATGTCATACCTTTAGTAGCAAACTTGAAATCTTGGACATTGGTTTTGATTTTTGTTTTGGTTTGATTTGGTTCGGTTTTTGTAATTTTAAAAATCCCTCCAGCCCTAGGCTGTGTCTGACCTGAGTGCTTTCTGCTGTTTCTGCAACAAAACTGTCAGGGCAGCGAAAACTCTCATTGTTAACAGTGGCGCCCCCTTCTGAACACTTTGTTAATAAAAAGCTTTTTTTTTTTTTTTTCTTTTTTTTTTGGCTATTGTAAATGTGAAACAACAATGAGGTATTTCAAAGAGGTGAACCACAGGTAAATTTCTCTAAGTGTGGGTGAGGGTTACTCAAAAAGAAACTTGACAAGGCTTTTAAAGATACCGACAATCATTATAACATAACGTGACTGATTGTTACCGTGCTCTTAACCTGGCAAACACTTGTTGGCTTCCAAGAAAGACGAACATAGTTGAGATGGTTCTAGCGGCCTTCTAGCACAGGGTCTCATGAGGCAGGGATTCTAGCCACTGGCTGTGCAAGGCATGAGGCCTGTTAGTGATTCTATTTTTTCTTCTGCAGAATGGGTCTTTCTGCATTCCAGGTCCTTTCTACCCCAATAAATAATGCGGCGATTCTCTCAGTGAGTTGTACTTTTGGTTTATACAGCCAACCGTCTCTTAAAAAGGACTTTTGTTTAAAGTCCTTTAAAAAAAAAGTCCTTTCAAAAAAAACTTTTTTTTTAATTTTTATTTTTTAATCCCATATGTTTACTCTGATCCTGGAACTTTGTCATTTTGACCTTCTCTGCTGATTAAAATATTCTTCATCATCAGCACCTACTGCTCTCCTCTCCTGGTGGTCTCTCCGGAAGCGGTCTTCTCTAGCTCTTCTAGCAGAGGATGGGCACTTCCCCTCTACCCCTGTTGCCAGACCAACCTTACCTATCCTGCAGGGTCAGGTCGGCCTGGCCTTTTATCTGTTGTTCTCTTCTGAGTGGTTAGTTTTTCATAGATACCGTGCTTTGCTTTTGTCAGGATTTACCCTGGACTATCAAAACCCTTATCTTGTGCCAGTGAATCCTAAGAAACAGACCTGATGAGAGAACCAGGAACTCGAACAGATCATATTTATCCTGAATGTTCCGTCCAAAATGAAGAATACATTTCTGAGGAGCCTCAAGATGTCTTAGAAGGGAAGTTTCACCAACTCTGTCACGTAGGGGCATCAATTCTGATTCTGTGTCAATGTTCCTACTTTCCCAACTAGTAATTCTCTTCCTCAGAAAGCCCACTCTCAACCGTTTCCTCTCTCAAAGGCAGTTGCTCTTCGAGTCTGCACATGGCACTTGGGGCCTGCTGGTCGTTGGCTACTGCCCTCTGTACCTTGGGTCTAACAGCTTCGGGGCATCAAGATGAAATCGTCTCTTGTTCTAAGACTTAATATAGTTTGGGGCACATGGTAAGCAATAATCACTTTTTAGTTGAATCAAGTGTTCGAACTTTCTTAATTATTCTAGTACCACAGTTTACTTGTTCTAAGATTTGTCCTCCCCCCCCCATTCTAATAACTCTTGCACTTGATGACATATCCTAGTTTAACTGACAGCATTTCTCTTTCTTAGTCGAACATAAACTATAGTGCATCTTACCCTTGATGAAAGCTAGGTTGCAATTGAATACTCTATTATGGTTACGATTCTGATATTTGAAATCCTCCGGTAGCTCCCTGTGCCCCCACAGTGTAGTACCTCACCTTCTCGGCATAGTATACAAACCAGCTCACCCCCAGTGTTAACCCCGGGGCTCAGCCTCTATCCCCAGGTGATGCTGCCAGATCAGCTGCCCGTTGTCCTGAACTTGCTGTAGATTCCCGAATGCACTGTGCTGCCCCCTGGCACTTTGAAAGTGACACACTCATCCCCATTCTTCGCTTTGCCCTTGTCTATCACCTCCCCTCAAAATCTGTTCCTAAGTGCCTTTTCCCAGCTCCAACCTACCCTTGGCAGTCTTTTATCTCCCTGTGGTAAAACCTGTCACACTGCACCATGGACATGCCCGTTGTCCCCCTGAGAAGAGAAAAGGGACAGTGAGGGCCCCCCAGCATTTGCAGCTCTAGTGCAGAGCCCCATGCCTGGCTTGCAGGAAATGCCAGATCATGAAGACAAACGGAGATCATCCTCTGGCTAAAACCAGCTCTTCTTTGCCTACCGCAGGATCTGGATCAATACTGAGCAGCCCGTTATTATTGCTGTTTTTCTAGGGATTTTTTACCCATATATTTCCCAGGTCTTGACTCTTTTTGTAGCACTTTAATTCAGGCTTCAACCACTTCCTAGTCAGATCAGGTGAAATCATTTTCCTTCCCATAGCCTCGGTGTATTTCACACCTAGCAAATCTTTTTTGAAAGATCTTATTTACCCATTGGACAGATCAAAAGTAGGTAGAGAGGCAGGCAGAGAGAGGGGTGGGGGAGCAGGCTCCCCGCTGAGCAGAGAGCCCGATGTGGGGCTCCATCCCAGGACCCTGAAATCATGACCTGAGCCGAAGGCAGAGGCCTAAACCACTGAGCCACCCAGGAGCCCCCATATCTCGTAATTTTTAATCAACGTGCAAAAAGTATTGTACATATTGATGAAGTTCAAACAAATTCTGTGAAACCGTAGATGGACTTAAAGATACTATTATGTATCAAATATTGTAAAAATTAAGCAAGGAAATAGCACACATAAAATAACCAAAGCATACAAACTTGGGTAGATACAATAGGTGTGATCATGTTCTACTTCATAAAGAGATGAGTTAATAGATAAATAGAAGTAACTAGACTTTTTAGACGTTAATAAAACTTTGCCTGTTATTTCGTAGCTATATAAAATAGATGGTTTTCTAACAAAAACGCTTATCTTAAAAATATTTAAAAATAAATTTCAGGCTACTCATAAGGTTCTATTTACTTTTCCACTGAAGGAAAAGCTGGTTGTTGTAGTTGTAGTTGTTTGTTTGTTTTAGTCTCCTCCTAGTTTTTATTATTATAATGTGGAAGGAGGAATGTTAAATTGAAAAGTGAATTATTTTATAGACAAAATTCATTACTTGATTCACTTCCTGGTACAGCAGATGGAACTCCTGAAAACATGCCCTTTTGCCTTACAGAAGAGTAACAGTTATGCTTACTTCTGAAACATGCTTGGTGGTGGCCCTAAATAGTGACACCATACTAAACATTTTGAATATTTGCAATTAATTTTTATAGTCATAGGGCTCCAAAAGGCGCTGCTAGTCTCTTAGTAGGTATTTCAATAAAGCTAAAAGTTGCCTGACTGTTTAAAAATATTAACAAGGCACAAAACATGGCAGAAGTATTGTCCTCAGATATTATTTTTTTCCATATGCTCCTGATTCCAGACATGACAAGTTATTTCTTAAAATTTTTTTATAAAAGATTTTATTTATTTCTTGGACAGAGATCACAAGTAGGCAGGGTCAGGCAGAGTGAGAGGGGGGAAGCAGGCTCCCTGCTGAGCTGAGAGCCCGATGTGGGACTCGATCCAAGGATTCTGGGATCATGACCTGAGCCGAAGGCAGAGGCTTTAACCCACTGAGCCACCCAGGTGCCCCCATGACAAGTTATTTTTTTTTAAAGATTTTATTTATGTATTTGACAGAGAGAGAGGTTACAAGTAGGCAGAGAGGCAGGCAAAGAGAGAGAGGAGGTAGCAGGCTCCCCGTTGAGCAGAGAGCCCAATGTGGGGCTCCATCCCTGGACCCTGAGATCATGACCTGAGCTGAAGGCAGCGGCTTAACCCACAAGCCACCCAGGAACCCGACAAGTTCTTTTTGATAGATATATATATATACAATGTATTTTCCAGTTATAAGAAAAATGGTTCTGCTCTTTTTAACCTTTTAAAAAAATTACATAATTTTTTTAAATTTAAATTTTATTTTTTAATGTTTTACCTTTCTTTTCTTTTTTTTAAAAAGATTTTATTTATTTATTTGACAGACAGAGATCACAAGTAGGCAGAGAGACAGGCAGAGAGAGAGAGAGAGAGAAGCAGGCTTCCTGCGGAGCAGAGAGCCCGATGCAGGGCTCAATTCCAGGACCCTGAGATCATGACCCGAGCCGAAGGCAGCAGCCCAAACCACTGAGCCACCCAGGCACCCCAATGTTTTACTTTTCAATATACTACTTAGAATATAAACCCTATTCCATTTTGTAAGAAGGTTACCATTTAAAAAATGTTAATTTTCTCATTGTGTCTTCCCCTCTCATTGCTTTCTTTTGAATAAAACATTTCACAATAAACATAACTGATGCTTTCCTTTTGATGGTCCCTCTGTTGGGCATATTGTATATGAGCCATGACAATTAGTTTTACAACATTTATTCATGTTTGTTGATATGTTTTATCATAACTAATTTTCCCTCCCTTATCTAGATTCCCCAGCTTTCAGACAGGTGGACACTTAATAAACCATACCCAAGGGATGTATCAAGTACTTCTTAGACATCTCTCAGATCCTTGAGGTCTCATTTTGCCTAGGGATTTGCAATAGGTTCTGCCAGAGGCACCACTGTGACAACTGATGTCCATGGTCTATCTCCTGCTAAGCTCAAGAGGTCACTGGTTTCCAAGTTTATCTATACAATTAATGCACTCCATCAAGTTCTTTTTTTTTTTTTTTTAATACTAACAAACTTATTTTAAAGTTTATATGGAGAGGCAAAGACTCACAATAGTCAACATCGTGTTGAAGGAGAACAAAGCCTGAGGACTGACTTCAAAGTTTACCATAACGATGGGGCGCCTGGTTGGCTCAGTGGGTTAAGCTTCTGCCTTTGGCTCAGGTCATGATCCCAGGGGCCTGGGGTCGAGTCCCGTATTGGGCTCTCTGCTCAGCAGGGAGCCTGCTTCTCCTCATTTCTCTCCCTGTCTGTCTCTCTGCCTATTTGTGATCTCTCTCTCTGTCAAATAAATAAATAAACCTTTAAAAAAAGTATACCATAACGATAATTGGAAGCAAGATATTGTAATACCACAGAAAGACTAGATTAAAGGAACAGAATATATATTATCAATTATATTTTATATTTCATATAAAAGCAAAAGCAATACAAGAGAGCAAAATACAATCTTTTAAACAAATGGTTCTGGAGTAATGGTGAAGCTAAATGTAAAAATATGGGGTTCTGATAGAGGTAAAGAAGACTACTATATGATCCAAAGGGGCACGTGCACCAAATGTTTATAGCAGCAATATCCACAATAGCCAAACTATGGAAAGAACCTAGATGCCCATCAACAAATGAATGGTATATATTTCAAATTCAAGTCAGAGATGAAAGAAACATCTGGACTCGGTCCTCAGGTACAGGCAGTATTCTGAACTGAGGCTAGAACCAGAGACCATTCTAATGAAAGGCCTCCACAGGTGGGCTCCGACTCAGTTTCCTGTATGTGTATTCATTCATGAAATCGCTCTGCAGGTCAACATGCAGAACAAAACCATTTAATAAAAGTGACAATGAGGAGAGGAAAGGGAGGCCAGAAGGCTTGTGAATGTGGAGAGAGGAAGAGCCAGGGGAGGAGGGGGGCGGGGGGGGGGCGGAAAAACTGAGAATCTCTCCCTGTGCTCCTTGCTGCCAGGGAGGTCTGAGGGACTAGTTTCTACCTGGGATCCCAAGTCCAGTACAAAAGTGGCGGGGCCACAGCTCGGGATGAGGGAAGGGGGTCCTCGGCACACGCGCGTGGGGGTGCCAAACGAAGGGGGCTATTGTGCTCGCTGCGGGGGGCACCTCGCCTGGCTCCATCCCCAGCCCGACCCCGTGGGGACCCGGGTGCGGCGCGTGGTCCGGGGTGGTCCCGCTGCCCCGGGGGTCGCGGGAGGCTGGGTCCCGACACCCCCGCGAGCTCGCCGCCCGCGCTTTCTGCTCCAGGTGAGGGCGCAGCGCAGTGTCACTTTACCTCCTCGCAGAGGGTCGTCCTGAGAAGCCATGGGGCAGGGCGGGGCAGCGGGCCGGGCCGTGG
Source organism: Mustela nivalis (assembly GCF_964662115.1). Classification (NCBI taxonomy): domain Eukaryota; kingdom Metazoa; phylum Chordata; class Mammalia; order Carnivora; family Mustelidae; genus Mustela; species Mustela nivalis. The sequence continues at coordinate 113,653 of NW_028135303.1, read as the reverse complement.
GAGCAGGACAGCGCGGCCTCAGGAGCTGGGCTGGAGCGCGGGAGTGCGGGTGTCCTGCAGTGCGGACTGGGCTGCAGCCGAGCACAGCGGAGCTGCGCGCCCCTCCTCCGCCAGCTCCTCCACCTCCTCTCAGACTCTCCGCTGCGTCCTCCGCGAGCTCACTTCCGGATTCTGCAATTAGCAAAGCCCCTTCTCCGGACCGCCCACGCCCTCGCCCACCTCCCCCTCCGTCCTGAGGCGCGGGCCCGGGGCACGGGCACCGGGAAAGCCCGGGGGGCTTGCGAGGGTGGCCAGCGCCAGCGCTGAGCGGCCTCCTAGCCTGGCTCCCCGAGCGGGTGTCCACCTGCTGCCTGGCTGCAAAAAGATCATCAGCCCTAAACCCCGGCTGCACTCTCGGGTCACTTCGCTGGCTTCCTGATTGTGCCCAAAGCCGGGAACCAGCTTCCCCAGCTCAGGCCTGGGCTGAGATGCTTGCCCACGATCTGTTTAAGCAGTCTCCTCCTCTCCAGGCAGGGTCCGCCATTGCATGATGGCACCCACGAATCACTTAGACCTGGATGTTTTTTGGTTTTTTGTTTCTTTTTTGGTTATTGGTTATTACATGACCTCCATGGTAGGTGATCCACAAAGGGAGTGAAAAGAGGACGCCTGATGCATACGCATATGGCCATTCTAGAAAAAGAGCTTGGGGTTCTCTGGGAAGCGCGGCATTGGTCCTTGCACTATGGTTTTGCTGCATCAAATAGTTCCTTCTTCTTCAAATATAAATATATAAATATATTGATCAAGTCACTCGCATGTCTTAGGAGAATGTCATACCTTTAGTAGCAAACTTGAAATCTTGGACATTGGTTTTGATTTTTGTTTTGGTTTGATTTGGTTCGGTTTTTGTAATTTTAAAAATCCCTCCAGCCCTAGGCTGTGTCTGACCTGAGTGCTTTCTGCTGTTTCTGCAACAAAACTGTCAGGGCAGCGAAAACTCTCATTGTTAACAGTGGCGCCCCCTTCTGAACACTTTGTTAATAAAAAGCTTTTTTTTTTTTTTTCTTTTTTTTTTGGCTATTGTAAATGTGAAACAACAATGAGGTATTTCAAAGAGGTGAACCACAGGTAAATTTCTCTAAGTGTGGGTGAGGGTTACTCAAAAAGAAACTTGACAAGGCTTTTAAAGATACCGACAATCATTATACCATAACGTGACTGATTGTTACCGTGCTCTTAACCTGGCAAACACTTGTTGGCTTCCAAGAAAGACGAACATAGTTGAGATGGTTCTAGCGGCCTTCTAGCACAGGGTCTCATGAGGCAGGGATTCTAGCCACTGGCTGTGCAAGGCATGAGGCCTGTTAGTGATTCTATTTTTTCTTCTGCAGAATGGGTCTTTCTGCATTCCAGGTCCTTTCTACCCCAATAAATAATGCGGCGATTCTTTCAGTGAGTTGTACTTTTGGTTTAAACAGCCAACCGTCTCTTAAAAAGGACTTTTGTTTAAAGTCCTTTAAAAAAAAAGTCCTTTCAAAAAAAACTTTTTTTTTAATTTTTATTTTTTAATCCCATATGTTTACTCTGATCCTGGAACTTTGTCATTTTGACCTTCTCTGCTGATTAAAATATTCTTCATCATCAGCACCTACTGCTCTCCTCTCCTGGTGGTCTCTCCGGAAGCGGTCTTCTCTAGCTCTTCTAGCAGAGGATGGGCACTTCCCCTCTACCCCTGTTGCCAGACCAACCTTACCTATGCTGCAGGGTCAGGTCGGCCTGGCCTTTTATCTGTTGTTCTCTTCTGAGTGGTTAGTTTTTCATAGATACCGTGCTTTGCTTTTGTCAGGATTTACCCTGGACTATCAAAACCCTTATCTTGTGCCAGTGAATCCTAAGAAACAGACCTGATGAGAGAACCAGGAACTCGAACAGATCATATTTATCCTGAATGTTCCGTCCAAAATGAAGAATACATTTCTGAGGAGCCTCAAGATGTCTTAGAAGGGAAGTTTCACCAACTCTGTCACGTAGGGGCATCAATTCTGATTCTGTGTCAATTTTCCTACTTTCCCAGCTAGTAATTCTCTTCCTCAGAAAGCCACTCTCAACCGTTTCCTCTCTCAAAGGCAGTTGCTCTTCGAGTCTGCACATGGCACTTGGGGCCTGCTGGTCGTTGGCTACTGCCCTCTGTACCTTGGGTCTAACAGCTTCGGGGCATCAAGATGAAATCGTCTCTTGTTCTAAGACTTAATATAGTTTGGGGCACATGGTAAGCAATAATCACTTTTTTAGTTGATCCAAGTGTTCGACCTTTCTTAATTATTCTAGTACCACAGTTTACTTGTTCTAAGATTTGTCCTCCCCCCCCCATTCTAATAACTCTTGCACTTGATGACATATCCTAGTTTAACTGACAGCATTTCTCTTTCTTAGTCGAACATAAACTATAGTGCATCTTACCCTTGATGAAAGCTAGGTTGCAATTGAATACTCTATGATGGTTACGATTCTGATATTTGAAATCCTCCGGTAGCTCCCTGTGCCCCCACAGTGTAGTACCTCACCTTCTCGGCATAGTATACAAACCAGCTCACCCCCAGTGTTAACCCCGGGGCTCAGCCTCCATCCCCAGGTGATGCTGCCAGATCAGCTGCCCGTTGTCCTGAACTTGCTGTAGATTCCCGAATGCACTGTGCTGCCCCCTGGCACTTTGAAAGTGACACACTCATCCCCATTCTTCGCTTTGCCCTTGTCTATCACCTCCCCTCAAAATCTGTTCCTAAGTGCCTTTTCCCAGCTCCAACCTACCCTTGGCAGTCTTTTATCTCCCTGTGGTAAAACCTGTCACACTGCACCATGGACAGGCCCGTTGTCCCCCTGAGAAGAGAAAAGGGACAGTGAGGGCCCCCCAGCATTTGCAGCTCTAGTGCAGAGCCCCATGCCTGGCTTGCAGGAAATGCCAGATCATGAAGACAAACGGAGATCATCCTCTGGCTAAAACCAGCTCTTCTTTGCCTACCGCAGGATCTGGATCAATACTGAGCAGCCCGTTATTATTGCTGTTTTTCTAGGGATTTTTTACCCATATATTTCCCAGGTCTTGACTCTTTTTGTAGCACTTTAATTCAGGCTTCAACCACTTCCTAGTCAGATCAGGTGAAATCATTTTCCTTCCCATAGCCTCGGTGTATTTCACACCTAGCAAATCTTTTTTGAAAGATCTTATTTACCCATTGGACAGATCAAAAGTAGGTAGAGAGGCAGGCAGAGAGAGGGGTGGGGGAGCAGGCTCCCCGCTGAGCAGAGAGCCCGATGTGGGGCTCCATCCCAGGACCCTGAAATCATGACCTGAGCCGAAGGCAGAGGCCTAAACCACTGAGCCACCCAGGAGCCCCCATATCTCGTAATTTTTAATCAACGTGCAAAAAGTATTGTACATATTGATGAAGTTCAAACAAATTCTGTGAAACCGTAGATGGACTTAAAGATACTATTATGTATCAAATATTGTAAAAATTAAGCAAGGAAATAGCACACATAAAATAACCAAAGCATACAAACTTGGGTAGATACAATAGGTGTGATCATGTTCTACTTCATAAAGAGATGAGTTAATAGATAAATAGAAGTAACTAGACTTTTTAGACGTTAATAAAACTTTGCCTGTCATTTCTTAGCTATATAAAATAGATGGATTTCTAACAAAAACGCTTATCTTAAAAATATTTAAAAATAAATTTCAGGCTACTCATAAGGTTCTATTTACTTTTCCACTGAAGGAAAAGCTGGTTGTTGTAGTTGTAGTTGTTTGTTTGTTTTAGTCTCCTCCTAGTTTTTATTATTATAATGTGGAAGGAGGAATGTTAAATTGAAAAGTGAATTATTTTATAGACAAAATTCATTACTTGATTCACTTCCTGGTACAGCAGATGGAACTCCTGAAAACATGCCCTTTTGCCTTACAGAAGAGTAACAGTTATGCTTACTTCTGAAACATGCTTGGTGGTGGCCCTCAATAGTGACACCATACTAAACATTTTGAATATTTGCAATTAATTTTTATAGTCATAGGGCTCCAAAAGGCGCTGCTCGTCTCTTAGTAGGTATTTCAATAAAGCTAAAAGTTGCCTGACTGTTTAAAAATATTAACAAGGCACAAAACATGGCAGAAGTATTGTCCTCAGATATTATTTTTTTCCATATGCTCCTGATTCCAGACATGACAAGTTATTTTTTTAAATTTTTTTATAAAAGATTTTATTTATTTCTTTGACAGAGATCACAAGTAGGCAGGGTCAGGCAGAGTGAGAGGGGGGAAGCAGGCTCCCTGCTGAGCTGAGAGCCCGATGTGGGAATCGATCCAAGGATTCTGGGATCATGACCTGAGCCGAAGGCAGAGGCTTTAACCCACTGAGCCACCCAGGTGCCCCCATGACAAGTTATTTTTTTTTAAAGATTTTATTTATTTATTTGACAGAGAGAGAGATTACAAGTAGGCAGAGAGGCAGGCAAAGAGAGAGAGGAGGTAGCAGGCTCCCCGTTGAGCAGAGAGCCCAATGTGGGGCTCCATCCCTGGACCCTGAGATCATGACCTGAGCTGAAGGCAGCGGCTTAACCCACAAGCCACCCAGGAACCCGACAAGTTATTTTTGATAGATATATATATACAATGTATTTTCCAGTTATAAGAAAAATGGTTCTGCTCTTTTTAACCTTTTTTAAAAATTACATAATTTTTTTAAATTTAAATTTTATTTTTTAATGTTTTACCTTTCTTTTCTTTTTTTTAAAAAGATTTTATTTATTTATTTGACAGACAGAGATCACAAGTAGGCAGAGAGACAGGCAGAGAGAGAGAGAGAGAGAGAAGCAGGCTTCCTGCGGAGCAGAGAGCCCGATGCAGGGCTCAATTCCAGGACCCTGAGATCATGACCCGAGCCGAAGGCAGCAGCCCAAACCACTGAGCCACCCAGGCACCCCAATGTTTTACTTTTCAATATACTACTTAGAATATAAACCCTATTCCATTTTGTAAGAAGGTTACCATTTAAAAAATGTTAATTTTCTCATTGTGTCTTCCCCTCTCATTGCTTTATTTTGAATAAAACATTTCACAATAAACATAACTGATGCTTTCCTTTTGATGGTCCCTCTGTTGGTCATATTGTATATGAGCCATGACATTTAGTTTTACAACATTTATTCATGTTTGTTGATATGTTTTATCATAACTAATTTTCCCTCCCTTATCTAGATTCCCCAGCTTTCAGACAGGTGGACACTTAATAAACCATACCCAAGGGATGTATCAAGTACTTCTTAGACATCTCTCAGATCCTTGAGGTCTCATTTTGCCTAGGGATTTGCAATAGGTTCTGCCAGAGGCACCACTGTGACAACTGATGTCCATGGTCTATCTCCTGCTAAGCTCAAGAGGTCACTGGTTTCCAAGTTTATCTATACAATTAATGCACTCCATCAAGTTCTTTTTTTTTTTAATATTAACAAACTTATTTTAAAGTTTATATGGAGAGGCAAAGACTCACAATAGTCAACATAGTGTTGAAGGAGAACAAAGCCTGAGGACTGACTTCAAAGTTTACCATAACGATGGGGCGCCTGGTTGGCTCAGTGGGTTAAGCTTCTGCCTTTGGCTCAGGTCATGATCCCAGGGGCCTGGGGTCCAGTCCCGTATTGGGCTCTCTGCTCAGCAGGGAGCCTGCTTCTCCTCATTTCTCTCTCTGTCTGTCTCTCTGCCTATTTGAGATCTCTCTCTCTGTCAAATAAATAAATAAACCTTTAAAAAAAGTATACCATAACGATAATTGGAAGCAAGATATTGTAATACCACAGAAAGACTAGATTAAAGGAACAGAATATATATTATCAATTATATTTTATATTTCATATAAAAGCAAAAGCAATACAAGAGAGCAAAATACAATCTTTTAAACAAATGGTTCTGGAGTAATGGTGAAGCTAAATGTAAAAATATGGGGTTCTGATAGAGGTAAAGAAGACTACTATATGATCCAAAGGGGCACGTGCACCAAATGTTTATAGCAGCAATATCCACAATAGCCAAACTATGGAAAGAACCTAGATGCCCATCAACAAATGAATGGTATATATTTCAAATTCAAGTCAGAGATGAAAGAAACATCTGGACTCGGTCCTCGGGTACAGGCAGTATTCTGAACTGAGGCTAGAACCAGAGACCATTCTAATGAAAGGCCTCCACAGGTGGGCTCCGACTCAGTTTCCTGTATGTATATTCATTCATGAAATCGCTCTGCAGGTCAACATGCAGAACAAAACCATTTAATAAAAGTGACAATGAGGAGAGGAAAGGGAGGCCAGAAGGCTTGTGAATGTGGAGAGAGGAAGAGCCAGGGGAGGAGGGGGGCGGGGGGGGGGGCGGAAAAACTGAGAATCCCTCCCTGTGCTCCTTGCTGCCAGGGAGGTCTGAGGGACTAGTTTCTACCTGGGATCCCAAGTCCAGTACAAAAGTGGCGGGGCCACAGCTCGGGATGAGGGAAGGGGGTCCTCGGCACACGCGCGTGGGGGTGCCAAACGAAGGGGGCTATTGTGCTCGCTGCGGGGGGCACCTCGCCTGGCTCCATCCCCAGCCCGACCCCGTGGGGACCCGGGTGCGGCGCGTGGTCCGGGGTGGTCCCGCTGCCCCGGGGGTCGCGGGAGGCTGGGTCCCGACACCCCCGCGAGCTCGCCGCCCGCGCTTTCTGCTCCAGGTGAGGGCGCAGCGCAGTGTCACATTACCTCCTCGCAGAGGGTCGTCCTGAGAAGCCATGGGGCAGGGCGGGGCAGCGGGCCGGGCCGTGGGAGCAGGACAGCGCGGCCTCAGGAGCTGGGCTGGAGCGCGGGAGTGCGGGTGTCCTGCAGTGCGGACTGGGCTGCAGCCGAGCACAGCGGAGCTGCGCGCCCCTCCTCCGCCAGCTCCTCCACCTCCTCTCAGACTCTCCGCTGCGTCCTCCGCGAGCTCACTTCCGGATTCTGCAATTAGCAAAGCCCCTTCTCCGGACCGCCCACGCCCTCGCCCACCTCCCCCTCCGTCCTGAGGCGCGGGCCCGGGGCACGGGCTCCGGGAAAGCCCGGGGGGCTTGCGAGGGTGGCCAGCGCCAGCGCTGAGCGGCCTCCTAGCCTGGCTCCCCGAGCGGGTGTCCACCTGCTGCCTGGCTGCAAAAAGATCATCAGCCCTAAACCCCGGCTACACTCTCGGGTCACTTCGCTGGCTTCCTGATTGTGCCCAAAGCCGGGAACCAGCTTCCCCAGCTCAGGCCTGGGCTGAAATGCTTGCCCACGATCTGTTTAAGCAGTCTCCTCCTCTCCAGGCAGGGTCCGCCATTGCATGATGGCACCCACGAATCACTTAGACCTGGATGTTTTTTGGTTTTTTGTTTCTTTTTTGGTTATTGGTTATTACATGACCTCCATGGTAGGTGATCCACAAAGGGAGTGAAAAGAGGACGCCTGATGCATACGCATATGGCCATTCTAGAAAAAGAGCTTGGGGTTCTCTGGGAAGCGCGGCATTGGTCCTTGCACTATGGTTTTGCTGCATCAAATAGTTCCTTCTTCTTCAAATATAAATATATAAATATATTGATCAAGTCACTCGCATGTCTTAGGAGATTGTCATACCTTTAGTAGCAAACTTGAAATCTTGGACATTGGTTTTGATTTTTGTTTTGGTTTGATTTGGTTCGGTTTTTGTAATTTTAAAAATCCCTCCAGCCCTTGGCTGTGTCTGACCTGAGTGCTTTCTGCTGTTTCTGCAACAAAACTGTCAGGGCAGCGAAAACTCTCATTGTTAACAGTGGCGCCCCCTTCTGAACACTTTGTTAATAAAAAGCTTTTTTTTTTTTTTTTTTTTTTGGCTATTGTAAATGTGAAACAACAATGAGGTATTTCAAAGAGGTGAACCACAGGTAAATTTCTCTAAGTGTGGGTGAGGGTTACTCAAAAAGGAACTTGACAAGGCTTTTAAAGATACCGACAATCATTATAACATAACGTGACTGATTGTTACCGTGCTCTTAACCTGGCAAACACTTGTTGGCTTCCAAGAAAGAGGAACATAGTTGAGATGGTTCTAGCGGCCTTCTAGCACAGGGTCTCATGAGGCAGGGATTCTAGCCACTGGCTGTGCAAGGCATGAGGCCTGTTAGTGATTCTATTTTTTCTTCTGCAGAATGGGTCTTTCTGCATTCCAGGTCCTTTCTACCCCAATAAATAATGCGGCGATTCTCTCAGTGAGTTGTACTTTTGGTTTAAACAGCCAACTGTCTCTTAAAAAGGACTTTTGTTTAAAGTCCTTTAAAAAAAAAGTCCTTTCAAAAAAAACTTTTTTTTTAATTTTTATTTTTTAATCCCATATGTTTACTCTGATCCTGGAACTTTGTCATTTTGACCTTCTCTGCTGATTAAAATATTCTTCATCATCAGCACCTACTGCTCTCCTCTCCTGGTGGTCTCTCCGGAAGGGGTCTTCTCTAGCTCTTCTAGCAGAGGATGGGCACTTCCCCTCTACCCCTGTTGCCAGACCAACCTTACCTATCCTGCAGGGTCAGGTCGGCCTGGCCTTTTATCTGTTGTTCTCTTCTGAGTGGTTAGTTTTTCATAGATACCGTGCTTTGCTTTTGTCAGGATTTACCCTGGACTATCAAAACCCTTATCTTGTGCCAGTGAATCCTAAGAAACAGACCTGATGAGAGAACCAGGAACTCGAACAGATCATATTTATCCTGAATGTTTTGTCCAAAATGAAGAATACATTTCTGAGGAGCCTCAAGATGTCTTAGAAGGGAAGTTTCACCAACTCTGTCACGTAGGGGCATCAATTCTGATTCTGTGTCAATTTTCCTACTTTCCCAGCTGGTAATTCTCTTCCTCAGAAAGCCCACTCTCAACCGTTTCCTCTCTCAAAGGCAGTTGCTCTTCGAGTCTGCACATGGCACTGGGGCCTGCTGGTCGTTGGCTACTGCCCTCTGTACCTTGGGTCTAACAGCTTCGGGGCATCAAGATGAAATCGTCTCTTGTTCTAAGACTTAATATAGTTTGGGGCACATGGTAAGCAATCATCACTTTTTTAGTTGATCCAAGTGTTCGACCTTTCTTAATTATTCTAGTACCACAGTTTACTTGTTCTAAGATTTGTCCTCCCTCCCCCATTCTAATAACTCTTGCACTTGATGACATATCCTAGTTTAACTGACAGCATTTCTCTTTCTTAGTCGAACATAAACTATAGTGCATCTTACGCTTGATGAAAGCTAGGTTGCAATTGAATACTCTATGATGGTTACGATTCTGATATTTGAAATCCTCCGGTAGCTCCCTGTGCCCCCACAGTGTAGTACCTCACCTTCTCGGCATAGTATACAAACCAGCTCACCCCCAGTGTTAACCCCGGGGCTCAGCCTCCATCCCCAGGTGATGCTGCCAGATCAGCTGCCCGTTGTCCTGAACTTGCTGTAGATTCCCGAATGCACTGTGCTGCCCCCTGGCACTTTGAAAGTGACACACTCATCCCCATTCTTCGCTTTGCCCTTGTCTATCACCTCCCCTCAAAATCTGTTCCTAAGTGCCTTTTCCCAGCTCCAACCTACCCTTGGCAGTCTTTTATCTCCCTGTGGTAAAACCTGTCACACTGCACCATGGACAGGCCCGTTGTCCCCCTGAGAAGGGAAAAGGGACAGTGAGGGCCCCCCAGCATTTGCAGCTCTAGTGCAGAGCCCCATGCCTGGCTTGCAGGAAATGCCAGATCATGAAGACAAACGGAGATCATCCTCTGGCTAAAACCAGCTCTTCTTTGCCTACCGCAGGATCTGGATCAATACTGAGCAGCCCGTTATTATTGCTGTTTTTCTAGGGATTTTTTACCCATATATTTCCCAGGTCTTGACTCTTTTTGTAGCACTTTAATTCAGGCTTCAACCACTTCCTAGTCAGATCAGGTGAAATCATTTTCCTTCCCATAGCCTCGGTGTATTTCACACCTAGCAAATCTTTTTTGAAAGATCTTATTTACCCATTGGACAGATCAAAAGTAGGTAGAGAGGCAGGCAGAGAGAGGGGTGGGGGAGCAGGCTCCCCGCTGAGCAGAGAGCCCGATGTGGGGCTCCATCCCAGGACCCTGAAATCATGACCTGAGCCGAAGGCAGAGGCCTAAACCACTGAGCCACCCAGGAGCCCCCATATCTCGTAATTTTTAATCAACGTGCAAAAAGTATTGTACATATTGATGAAGTTCAAACAAATTCTGTGAAACCGTAGATGGACTTAAAGATACTATTATGAATCAAATATTGTAAAAATTAAGCAAGGAAATAGCACACATAAAATAACCAAAGCATACAAACTTGGGTAGATACAATAGGGGTGATCATGTTCTACTTCATAAAGAGATGAGTTAATAGATAAATAGAAGTAACTAGACTTTTTAGACGTTAATAAAACTTTGCCTGTCATTTCTTAGCTATATAAAATAGATGGAATTTTAACAAAAACGCTTATCTTAAAAATATTTAAAAATAAATTTCAGGCTACTCATAAGGTTCTATTTACTTTTCCACTGAAGGAAAAGCTGGTTGTTGTAGTTGTAGTTGTTTGTTTGTTTTAGTCTCCTCCTAGTTTTTATTATTATAATGTGGAAGGAGGAATGTTAAATTGAAAAGTGAATTATTTTATAGACAAAATTCATTACTTGATTCACTTCCTGGTACAGCAGATGGAACTCCTGAAAACATGCCCTTTTGCCTTACAGAAGAGTAACAGTTATGCTTACTTCTGAAACATGCTTGGTGGTGGCCCTCAATAGTGACACCATACTAAACATTTTGAATATTTGCAATTAATTTTTATAGTCATAGGGCTCCAAAAGGCGCTGCTCGTCTCTTAGTAGGTATTTCAATAAAGCTAAAAGTTGCCTGACTGTTTAAAAATATTAACAAGGCACAAAACATGGCAGAAGTATTGTCCTCAGATATTATTTTTTTCCATATGCTCCTGATTCCAGACATGACAAGTTATTTTTTTAAATTTTTTTATAAAAGATTTTATTTATTTCTTTGACAGAGATCACAAGTAGGCAGGGTCAGGCAGAGTGAGAGGGGGGAAGCAGGCTCCCTGCTGAGCTGAGAGCCCGATGTGGGAATCGATCCAAGGATTCTGGGATCATGACCTGAGCCGAAGGCAGAGGCTTTAACCCACTGAGCCACCCAGGTGCCCCCATGACAAGTTATTTTTTTTTAAAGATTTTATTTATTTATTTGACAGAGAGAGAGATTACAAGTAGGCAGAGAGGCAGGCAAAGAGAGAGAGGAGGTAGCAGGCTCCCCGTTGAGCAGAGAGCCCAATGTGGGGCTCCATCCCTGGACCCTGAGATCATGACCTGAGCTGAAGGCAGCGGCTTAACCCACAAGCCACCCAGGAACCCGACAAGTTATTTTTGATAGATATATATATACAATGTATTTTCCAGTTATAAGAAAAATGGTTCTGCTCTTTTTAACCTTTTTTAAAAATTACATAATTTTTTTAAATTTAAATTTTATTTTTTAATGTTTTACCTTTCTTTTCTTTTTTTTAAAAAGATTTTATTTATTTATTTGACAGACAGAGATCACAAGTAGGCAGAGAGACAGGCAGAGAGAGAGAGAGAGAGAGAAGCAGGCTTCCTGCGGAGCAGAGAGCCCGATGCAGGGCTCAATTCCAGGACCCTGAGATCATGACCCGAGCCGAAGGCAGCAGCCCAAACCACTGAGCCACCCAGGCACCCCAATGTTTTACTTTTCAATATACTACTTAGAATATAAACCCTATTCCATTTTGTAAGAAGGTTACCATTTAAAAAATGTTAATTTTCTCATTGTGTCTTCCCCTCTCATTGCTTTATTTTGAATAAAACATTTCACAATAAACATAACTGATGCTTTCCTTTTGATGGTCCCTCTGTTGGTCATATTGTATATGAGCCATGACATTTAGTTTTACAACATTTATTCATGTTTGTTGATATGTTTTATCATAACTAATTTTCCCTCCCTTATCTAGATTCCCCAGCTTTCAGACAGGTGGACACTTAATAAACCATACCCAAGGGATGTATCAAGTACTTCTTAGACATCTCTCAGATCCTTGAGGTCTCATTTTGCCTAGGGATTTGCAATAGGTTCTGCCAGAGGCACCACTGTGACAACTGATGTCCATGGTCTATCTCCTGCTAAGCTCAAGAGGTCACTGGTTTCCAAGTTTATCTATACAATTAATGCACTCCATCAAGTTCTTTTTTTTTTTAATATTAACAAACTTATTTTAAAGTTTATATGGAGAGGCAAAGACTCACAATAGTCAACATAGTGTTGAAGGAGAACAAAGCCTGAGGACTGACTTCAAAGTTTACCATAACGATGGGGCGCCTGGTTGGCTCAGTGGGTTAAGCTTCTGCCTTTGGCTCAGGTCATGATCCCAGGGGCCTGGGGTCCAGTCCCGTATTGGGCTCTCTGCTCAGCAGGGAGCCTGCTTCTCCTCATTTCTCTCTCTGTCTGTCTCTCTGCCTATTTGAGATCTCTCTCTCTGTCAAATAAATAAATAAACCTTTAAAAAAAGTATACCATAACGATAATTGGAAGCAAGATATTGTAATACCACAGAAAGACTAGATTAAAGGAACAGAATATATATTATCAATTATATTTTATATTTCATATAAAAGCAAAAGCAATACAAGAGAGCAAAATACAATCTTTTAAACAAATGGTTCTGGAGTAATGGTGAAGCTAAATGTAAAAATATGGGGTTCTGATAGAGGTAAAGAAGACTACTATATGATCCAAAGGGGCACGTGCACCAAATGTTTATAGCAGCAATATCCACAATAGCCAAACTATGGAAAGAACCTAGATGCCCATCAACAAATGAATGGTATATATTTCAAATTCAAGTCAGAGATGAAAGAAACATCTGGACTCGGTCCTCGGGTACAGGCAGTATTCTGAACTGAGGCTAGAACCAGAGACCATTCTAATGAAAGGCCTCCACAGGTGGGCTCCGACTCAGTTTCCTGTATGTATATTCATTCATGAAATCGCTCTGCAGGTCAACATGCAGAACAAAACCATTTAATAAAAGTGACAATGAGGAGAGGAAAGGGAGGCCAGAAGGCTTGTGAATGTGGAGAGAGGAAGAGCCAGGGGAGGAGGGGGGCGGGGGGGGGGGGCGGAAAAACTGAGAATCCCTCCCTGTGCTCCTTGCTGCCAGGGAGGTCTGAGGGACTAGTTTCTACCTGGGATCCCAAGTCCAGTACAAAAGTGGCGGGGCCACAGCTCGGGATGAGGGAAGGGGGTCCTCGGCACACGCGCGTGGGGGTGCCAAACGAAGGGGGCTATTGTGCTCGCTGCGGGGGGCACCTCGCCTGGCTCCATCCCCAGCCCGACCCCGTGGGGACCCGGGTGCGGCGCATGGTCCGGGGTGGTCCCGCTGCCCCGGGGGTCGCGGGAGGCTGGGTCCCGACACCCCCGCGAGCTCGCCGCCCGCGCTTTCTGCTCCAGGTGAGGGCGCAGCGCAGTGTCACATTACCTCCTCGCAGAGGGTCGTCCTGAGAAGCCATGGGGCAGGGCGGGGCAGCGGGCCGGGCCGTGGGAGCAGGACAGCGCGGCCTCAGGAGCTGGGCTGGAGCGCGGGAGTGCGGGTGTCCTGCAGTGCGGACTGGGCTGCAGCCGAGCACAGCGGAGCTGCGCGCCCCTCCTCCGCCAGCTCCTCCACCTCCTCTCAGACTCTCCGCTGCGTCCTCCGCGAGCTCACTTCCGGATTCTGCAATTAGCAAAGCCCCTTCTCCGGACCGCCCACGCCCTCGCCCACCTCCCCCTCCGTCCTGAGGCGCGGGCCCGGGGCACGGGCTCCGGGAAAGCCCGGGGGGCTTGCGAGGGTGGCCAGCGCCAGCGCTGAGCGGCCTCCTAGCCTGGCTCCCCGAGCGGGTGTCCACCTGCTGCCTGGCTGCAAAAAGATCATCAGCCCTAAACCCCGGCTACACTCTCGGGTCACTTCGCTGGCTTCCTGATTGTGCCCAAAGCCGGGAACCAGCTTCCCCAGCTCAGGCCTGGGCTGAAATGCTTGCCCACGATCTGTTTAAGCAGTCTCCTCCTCTCCAGGCAGGGTCCGCCATTGCATGATGGCACCCACGAATCACTTAGACCTGGATGTTTTTTGGTTTTTTGTTTCTTTTTTGGTTATTGGTTATTACATGACCTCCATGGTAGGTGATCCACAAAGGGAGTGAAAAGAGGACGCCTGATGCATACGCATATGGCCATTCTAGAAAAAGAGCTTGGGGTTCTCTGGGAAGCGCGGCATTGGTCCTTGCACTATGGTTTTGCTGCATCAAATAGTTCCTTCTTCTTCAAATATAAATATATAAATATATTGATCAAGTCACTCGCATGTCTTAGGAGATTGTCATACCTTTAGTAGCAAACTTGAAATCTTGGACATTGGTTTTGATTTTTGTTTTGGTTTGATTTGGTTCGGTTTTTGTAATTTTAAAAATCCCTCCAGCCCTTGGCTGTGTCTGACCTGAGTGCTTTCTGCTGTTTCTGCAACAAAACTGTCAGGGCAGCGAAAACTCTCATTGTTAACAGTGGCGCCCCCTTCTGAACACTTTGTTAATAAAAAGCTTTTTTTTTTTTTTTTTTTTTTGGCTATTGTAAATGTGAAACAACAATGAGGTATTTCAAAGAGGTGAACCACAGGTAAATTTCTCTAAGTGTGGGTGAGGGTTACTCAAAAAGGAACTTGACAAGGCTTTTAAAGATACCGACAATCATTATAACATAACGTGACTGATTGTTACCGTGCTCTTAACCTGGCAAACACTTGTTGGCTTCCAAGAAAGAGGAACATAGTTGAGATGGTTCTAGCGGCCTTCTAGCACAGGGTCTCATGAGGCAGGGATTCTAGCCACTGGCTGTGCAAGGCATGAGGCCTGTTAGTGATTCTATTTTTTCTTCTGCAGAATGGGTCTTTCTGCATTCCAGGTCCTTTCTACCCCAATAAATAATGCGGCGATTCTCTCAGTGAGTTGTACTTTTGGTTTAAACAGCCAACTGTCTCTTAAAAAGGACTTTTGTTTAAAGTCCTTTAAAAAAAAAGTCCTTTCAAAAAAAACTTTTTTTTTAATTTTTATTTTTTAATCCCATATGTTTACTCTGATCCTGGAACTTTGTCATTTTGACCTTCTCTGCTGATTAAAATATTCTTCATCATCAGCACCTACTGCTCTCCTCTCCTGGTGGTCTCTCCGGAAGGGGTCTTCTCTAGCTCTTCTAGCAGAGGATGGGCACTTCCCCTCTACCCCTGTTGCCAGACCAACCTTACCTATCCTGCAGGGTCAGGTCGGCCTGGCCTTTTATCTGTTGTTCTCTTCTGAGTGGTTAGTTTTTCATAGATACCGTGCTTTGCTTTTGTCAGGATTTACCCTGGACTATCAAAACCCTTATCTTGTGCCAGTGAATCCTAAGAAACAGACCTGATGAGAGAACCAGGAACTCGAACAGATCATATTTATCCTGAATGTTTTGTCCAAAATGAAGAATACATTTCTGAGGAGCCTCAAGATGTCTTAGAAGGGAAGTTTCACCAACTCTGTCACGTAGGGGCATCAATTCTGATTCTGTGTCAATTTTCCTACTTTCCCAGCTGGTAATTCTCTTCCTCAGAAAGCCCACTCTCAACCGTTTCCTCTCTCAAAGGCAGTTGCTCTTCGAGTCTGCACATGGCACTGGGGCCTGCTGGTCGTTGGCTACTGCCCTCTGTACCTTGGGTCTAACAGCTTCGGGGCATCAAGATGAAATCGTCTCTTGTTCTAAGACTTAATATAGTTTGGGGCACATGGTAAGCAATCATCACTTTTTTAGTTGATCCAAGTGTTCGACCTTTCTTAATTATTCTAGTACCACAGTTTACTTGTTCTAAGATTTGTCCTCCCTCCCCCATTCTAATAACTCTTGCACTTGATGACATATCCTAGTTTAACTGACAGCATTTCTCTTTCTTAGTCGAACATAAACTATAGTGCATCTTACCCTTGATGAAAGCTAGGTTGCAATTGAATACTCTATGATGGTTAAGATTCTGATATTTGAAATCCTCCGGTAGCTCCCTGTGCCCCCACAGTGTAGTACCTCACCTTCTCGGCATAGTATACAAACCAGCTCACCCCCAGTGTTAACCCCGGGGCTCAGCCTCCATCCCCAGGTGATGCTGCCAGATCAGCTGCCCGTTGTCCTGAACTTGCTGTAGATTCCCGAATGCACTGTGCTGCCCCCTGGCACTTTGAAAGTGACACACTCATCCCCATTCTTCGCTTTGCCCTTGTCTATCACCTCCCCTCAAAATCTGTTCCTAAGTGCCTTTTCCCAGCTCCAACCTACCCTTGGCAGTCTTTTATCTCCCTGTGGTAAAACCTGTCACACTGCACCATGGACAGGCCCGTTGTCCCCCTGAGAAGGGAAAAGGGACAGTGAGGGCCCCCCAGCATTTGCAGCTCTAGTGCAGAGCCCCATGCCTGGCTTGCAGGAAATGCCAGATCATGAAGACAAACGGAGATCATCCTCTGGCTAAAACCAGCTCTTCTTTGCCTACCGCAGGATCTGGATCAATACTGAGCAGCCCGTTATTATTGCTGTTTTTCTAGGGATTTTTTACCCATATATTTCCCAGGTCTTGACTCTTTTTGTAGCACTTTAATTCAGGCTTCAACCACTTCCTAGTCAGATCAGGTGAAATCATTTTCCTTCCCATAGCCTCGGTGTATTTCACACCTAGCAAATCTTTTTTGAAAGATCTTATTTACCCATTGGACAGATCAAAAGTAGGTAGAGAGGCAGGCAGAGAGAGGGGTGGGGGAGCAGGCTCCCCGCTGAGCAGAGAGCCCGATGTGGGGCTCCATCCCAGGACCCTGAAATCATGACCTGAGCCGAAGGCAGAGGCCTAAACCACTGAGCCACCCAGGAGCCCCCATATCTCGTAATTTTTAATCAACGTGCAAAAAGTATTGTACATATTGATGAAGTTCAAACAAATTCTGTGAAACCGTAGATGGACTTAAAGATACTATTATGTATCAAATATTGTAAAAATTAAGCAAGGAAATAGCACACATAAAATAACCAAAGCATACAAACTTGGGTAGATACAATAGGTGTGATCATGTTCTACTTCATAAAGAGATGAGTTAATAGATAAATAGAAGTAACTAGACTTTTTAGACGTTAATAAAACTTTGCCTGTTATTTCTTAGCTATATAAAATAGATGGTTTTCTAACAAAAACGCTTATCTTAAAAATATTTAAAAATAAATTTCAGGCTACTCATAAGGTTCTATTTACTTTTCCACTGAAGGAAAAGCTGGTTGTTGTAGTTGTAGTTGTTTGTTTGTTTTAGTCTCCTCCTAGTTTTTATTATTATAATGTGGAAGGAGGAATGTTAAATTGAAAAGTGAATTATTTTATAGACAAAATTCATTACATGATTCACTTCCTGGTACAGCAGATGGAACTCCTGAAAACATGCCCTTTTGCCTTACAGAAGAGTAACAGTTATGCTTACTTCTGAAACATGCTTGGTGGTGGCCCTCAATAGTGACACCATACTAAACATTTTGAATATTTGCAATTAATTTTTATAGTCATAGGGCTCCAAAAGGCGCTGCTAGTCTCTTAGTAGGTATTTCAATAAAGCTAAAAGTTGCCTGACTGTTTAAAAATATTAACAAGGCACAAAACATGGCAGAAGTATTGTCCTCAGATATTATTTTTTTCCATATGCTCCTGATTCCAGACATGACAAGTTATTTTTTTAAATTTTTTTATAAAAGATTTTATTTATTTCTTTGACAGAGATCACAAGTAGGCAGGGTCAGGCAGAGTGAGAGGGGGGAAGCAGGCTCCCTGCTGAGCTGAGAGCCCGATGTGGGAATCGATCCAAGGATTCTGGGATCATGACCTGAGCCGAAGGCAGAGGCTTTAACCCACTGAGCCACCCAGGTGCCCCCATGACAAGTTATTTTTTTTTAAAGATTTTATTTATTTATTTGACAGAGAGAGAGATTACAAGTAGGCAGAGAGGCAGGCAAAGAGAGAGAGGAGGTAGCAGGCTCCCCGTTGAGCAGAGAGCCCAATGTGGGGCTCCATCCCTGGACCCTGAGATCATGACCTGAGCTGAAGGCAGCGGCTTAACCCACAAGCCACCCAGGAACCCGACAAGTTATTTTTGATAGATATATATATACAATGTATTTTCCAGTTATAAGAAAAATGGTTCTGCTCTTTTTAACCTTTTTTAAAAATTACATAATTTTTTTAAATTTAAATTTTATTTTTTAATGTTTTACCTTTCTTTTCTTTTTTTTAAAAAGATTTTATTTATTTATTTGACAGACAGAGATCACAAGTAGGCAGAGAGACAGGCAGAGAGAGAGAGAGAGAGAGAAGCAGGCTTCCTGCGGAGCAGAGAGCCCGATGCAGGGCTCAATTCCAGGACCCTGAGATCATGACCCGAGCCGAAGGCAGCAGCCCAAACCACTGAGCCACCCAGGCACCCCAATGTTTTACTTTTCAATATACTACTTAGAATATAAACCCTATTCCATTTTGTAAGAAGGTTACCATTTAAAAAATGTTAATTTTCTCATTGTGTCTTCCCCTCTCATTGCTTTATTTTGAATAAAACATTTCACAATAAACATAACTGATGCTTTCCTTTTGATGGTCCCTCTGTTGGTCATATTGTATATGAGCCATGACATTTAGTTTTACAACATTTATTCATGTTTGTTGATATGTTTTATCATAACTAATTTTCCCTCCCTTATCTAGATTCCCCAGCTTTCAGACAGGTGGACACTTAATAAACCATACCCAAGGGATGTATCAAGTACTTCTTAGACATCTCTCAGATCCTTGAGGTCTCATTTTGCCTAGGGATTTGCAATAGGTTCTGCCAGAGGCACCACTGTGACAACTGATGTCCATGGTCTATCTCCTGCTAAGCTCAAGAGGTCACTGGTTTCCAAGTTTATCTATACAATTAATGCACTCCATCAAGTTCTTTTTTTTTTTAATATTAACAAACTTATTTTAAAGTTTATATGGAGAGGCAAACACTCACAATAGTCAACATAGTGTTGAAGGAGAACAAAGCCTGAGAACTGACTTCAAAGTTTACCATAACGATGGGGCGCCTGGTTGGCTCAGTGGGTTAAGCTTCTGCCTTTGGCTCAGGTCATGATCCCAGGGGCCTGGGGTCCAGTCCCGTATTGGGCTCTCTGCTCAGCAGGGAGCCTGCTTCTCCTCATTTCTCTCTCTGTCTGTCTCTCTGCCTATTTGAGATCTCTCTCTCTGTCAAATAAATAAATAAACCTTTAAAAAAAGTATACCATAACGATAATTGGAAGCAAGATATTGTAATACCACAGAAAGACTAGATTAAAGGAACAGAATATATATTATCAATTATATTTTATATTTCATATAAAAGCAAAAGCAATACAAGAGAGCAAAATACAATCTTTTAAACAAATGGTTCTGGAGTAATGGTGAAGCTAAATGTGAAAATATGGGGTTCTGATAGAGGTAAAGAAGACTACTATATGATCCAAAGGGGCACGTGCACCAAATGTTTATAGCAGCAATATCCACAATAGCCAAACTATGGAAAGAACCTAGATGCCCATCAACAAATGAATGGTATATATTTCAAATTCAAGTCAGAGATGAAAGAAACATCTGGACTCGGTCCTCGGGTACAGGCAGTATTCTGAACTGAGGCTAGAACCAGAGACCATTCTAATGAAAGGCCTCCACAGGTGGGCTCCGACTCAGTTTCCTGTATGTATATTCATTCATGAAATCGCTCTGCAGGTCAACATGCAGAACAAAACCATTTAATAAAAGTGACAATGAGGAGAGGAAAGGGAGGCCAGAAGGCTTGTGAATGTGGAGAGAGGAAGAGCCAGGGGAGGAGGGGGGCGGGGGGGGGGGCGGAAAAACTGAGAATCCCTCCCTGTGCTCCTTGCTGCCAGGGAGGTCTGAGGGACTAGTTTCTACCTGGGATCCCAAGTCCAGTACAAAAGTGGCGGGGCCACAGCTCGGGATGAGGGAAGGGGGTCCTCGGCACACGCGCGTGGGGGTGCCAAACGAAGGGGGCTATTGTGCTCGCTGCGGGGGGCACCTCGCCTGGCTCCATCCCCAGCCCGACCCCGTGGGGACCCGGGTGCGGCGCGTGGTCCGGGGTGGTCCCGCTGCCCCGGGGGTCGCGGGAGGCTGGGTCCCGACACCCCCGCGAGCTCGCCGCCCGCGCTTTCTGCTCCAGGTGAGGGCGCAGCGTAGTGTCACATTACCTCCTCGCAGAGGGTCGTCCTGAGAAGCCATGGGGCAGGGCGGGGCAGCGGGCCGGGCCGTGGGAGCAGGACAGCGCGGCCTCAGGAGCTGGGCTGGAGCGCGGGAGTGCGGGTGTCCTGCAGTGCGGACTGGGCTGCAGCCGAGCACAGCGGAGCTGCGCGCCCCTCCTCCGCCAGCTCCTCCACCTCCTCTCAGACTCTCCGCTGCGTCCTCCGCGAGCTCACTTCCGGATTCTGCAATTAGCAAAGCCCCTTCTCCGGACCGCCCACGCCCTCGCCCACCTCCCCCTCCGTCCTGAGGCGCGGGCCCGTGGCACGGGCACCGGGAAAGCCCGGGGGGCTTGCGAGGGTGGCCAGCGCCAGCGCTGAGCGGCCTCCTAGCCTGGCTCCCCGAGCGGGTGTCCACCTGCTGCCTGGCTGCAAAAAGATCATCAGCCCTAAACCCCGGCTGCACTCTCGGGTCACTTCGCTGGCTTCCTGATTGTGCCCAAAGCCGGGAACCAGCTTCCCCAGCTCAGGCCTGGGCTGAGATGCTTGCCCACGATCTGTTTAAGCAGTCTCCTCCTCTCCAGGCAGGGTCCGCCATTGCATGATGGCACCCACGAATCACTTAGACCTGGATGTTTTTTGGTTTTTTGTTTCTTTTTTGGTTATTGGTTACTACATGACCTCCATGGTAGGTGATCCACAAAGGGAGTGAAAAGAGGACGCCTGATGCATACGCATATGGCCATTCTAGAAAAAGAGCTTGGGGTTCTCTGGGAAGCGCGGCATTGGTCCTTGCACTATGGTTTTGCTGCATCAAATAGTTCCTTCTTCTTCAAATATAAATATATAAATATATTGATCAAGTCACTCGCATGTCTTAGGAGATTGTCATACCTTTAGTAGCAAACTTGAAATCTTGGACATTGGTTTTGATTTTTGTTTTGGTTTGATTTGGTTCGGTTTTTGTAATTTTAAAAATCCCTCCAGCCCTTGGCTGTGTCTGACCTGAGTGCTTTCTGCTGTTTCTGCAACAAAACTGTCAGGGCAGCGAAAACTCTCATTGTTAACAGTGGCGCCCCCTTCTGAACACTTTGTTAATAAAAAGCTTTTTTTTTTTTTTTTTTTTTTTTTGGCTATTGTAAATGTGAAACAACAATGAGGTATTTCAAAGAGGTGAACCACAGGTAAATTTCTCTAAGTGTGGGTGAGGGTTACTCAAAAAGGAACTTGACAAGGCTTTTAAAGATACCGACAATCATTATAACATAACGTGACTGATTGTTACCGTGCTCTTAACCTGGCAAACACTTGTTGGCTTCCAAGAAAGACGAACATAGTTGAGATGGTTCTAGCGGCCTTCTAGCACAGGGTCTCATGAGGCAGGGATTCTAGCCACTGGCTGTGCAAGGCATGAGGCCTGTTAGTGATTCTATTTTTTCTTCTGCAGAATGGGTCTTTCTGCATTCCAGGTCCTTTCTACCCCAATAAATAATGCGGCGATTCTCTCAGTGAGTTGTACTTTTGGTTTAAACAGCCAACTGTCTCTTAAAAAGGACTTTTGTTTAAAGTCCTTTAAAAAAAAAGTCCTTTCAAAAAAAACTTTTTTTTTAATTTTTATTTTTTAATCCCATATGTTTACTCTGATCCTGGAACTTTGTCATTTTGACCTTCTCTGCTGATTAAAATATTCTTCATCATCAGCACCTACTGCTCTCCTCTCCTGGTGGTCTCTCCGGAAGGGGTCTTCTCTAGCTCTTCTAGCAGAGGATGGGCACTTCCCCTCTACCCCTGTTGCCAGACCAACCTTACCTATCCTGCAGGGTCAGGTCGGCCTGGCCTTTTATCTGTTGTTCTCTTCTGAGTGGTTAGTTTTTCATAGATACCGTGCTTTGCTTTTGTCAGGATTTACCCTGGACTATCAAAACCCTTATCTTGTGCCAGTGAATCCTAAGAAACAGACCTGATGAGAGAACCAGGAACTCGAACAGATCATATTTATCCTGAATGTTTTGTCCAAAATGAAGAATACATTTCTGAGGAGCCTCAAGATGTCTTAGAAGGGAAGTTTCACCAACTCTGTCACGTAGGGGCATCAATTCTGATTCTGTGTCAATTTTCCTACTTTCCCAGCTAGTAATTCTCTTCCTCAGAAAGCCCACTCTCAACCGTTTCCTCTCTCAAAGGCAGTTGCTCTTCGAGTCTGCACATGGCACTTGGGGCCTGCTGGTCGTTGGCTACTGCCCTCTGTACCTTGGGTCTAACAGCTTCGGGGCATCAAGATGAAATCGTCTCTTGTTCTAAGACTTACTATAGTTTGGGGCACATGGTAAGCAATCATCACTTTTTTAGTTGATCCAAGTGTTCGACCTTTCTTAATTATTCTAGTACCACAGTTTACTTGTTCTAAGATTTGTCCTCCCTCCCCCATTCTAATAACTCTTGCACTTGATGACATATCCTAGTTTAACTGACAGCATTTCTCTTTCTTAGTCGAACATAAACTATAGTGCATCTTACCCTTGATGAAAGCTAGGTTGCAATTAAATACTCTATTATGGTTACGATTCTGATATTTGAAATCCTCCGGTAGCTCCCTGTGCCCCCACAGTGTAGTACCTCACCTTCTCGGCATAGTATACAAACCAGCTCACCCCCAGTGTTAACCCCGGGGCTCAGCCTCCATCCCCAGGTGATGCTGCCAGATCAGCTGCCCGTTGTCCTGAACTTGCTGTAGATTCCCGAATGCACTGTGCTGCCCCCTGGCACTTTGAAAGTGACACACTCATCCCCATTCTTCGCTTTGCCCTTGTCTATCACCTCCCCTCAAAATCTGTTCCTAAGTGCCTTTTCCCAGCTCCAAACTACCCTTGGCAGTCTTTTATCTCCCTGTGGTAAAACCTGTCACACTGCACCATGGACAGGCCCGTTGTCCCCCTGAGAAGGGAAAAGGGACAGTGAGGGCCCCCCAGCATTTGCAGCTCTAGTGCAGAGCCCCATGCCTGGCTTGCAGGAAATGCCAGATCATGAAGACAAACGGAGATCATCCTCTGGCTAAAACCAGCTCTTCTTTGCCTACCGCAGGATCTGGATCAATACTGAGCAGCCCGTTATTATTGCTGTTTTTCTAGGGATTTTTTACCCATATATTTCCCAGGTCTTGACTCTTTTTGTAGCACTTTAATTCAGGCTTCAACCACTTCCTAGTCAGATCAGGTGAAATCATTTTCCTTCCCATAGCCTCGGTGTATTTCACACCTAGCAAATCTTTTTTGAAAGATCTTATTTACCCATTGGACAGATCAAAAGTAGGTAGAGAGGCAGGCAGAGAGAGGGGTGGGGGAGCAGGCTCCCCGCTGAGCAGAGAGCCCGATGTGGGGCTCCATCCCAGGACCCTGAAATCATGACCTGAGCCGAAGGCAGAGGCCTAAACCACTGAGCCACCCAGGAGCCCCCATATCTCGTAATTTTTAATCAACGTGCAAAAAGTATTGTACATATTGATGAAGTTCAAACAAATTCTGTGAAACCGTAGATGGACTTAAAGATACTATTGTGTATCAAATATTGTAAAAATTAAGCAAGGAAATAGCACACATAAAATAACCAAAGCATACAAACTTGGGTAGATACAATAGGTGTGATCATGTTCTACTTCATAAAGAGATGAGTTAATAGATAAATAGAAGTAACTAGACTTTTTAGACGTTAATAAAACTTTGCCTGTTATTTCTTAGCTATATAAAATAGATGGTTTTCTAACAAAAACGCTTATCTTAAAAATATTTAAAAATAAATTTCAGGCTACTCATAAGGTTCTATTTACTTTTCCACTGAAGGAAAAGCTGGTTGTTGTAGTTGTAGTTGTTTGTTTGTTTTAGTCTCCTCCTAGTTTTTATTATTATAATGTGGAAGGAGGAATGTTAAATTGAAAAGTGAATTATTTTATAGACAAAATTCATTACTTGATTCACTTCCTGGTACAGCAGATGGAACTCCTGAAAACATGCCCTTTTGCCTTACAGAAGAGTAACAGTTATGCTTACTTCTGAAACATGCTTGGTGGTGGCCCTCAATAGTGACACCATACTAAACATTTTGAATATTTGCAATTAATTTTTATAGTCATAGGGCTCCAAAAGGCGCTGCTAGTCTCTTAGTAGGTATTTCAATAAAGCTAAAAGTTGCCTGACTGTTTAAAAATATTAACAAGGCACAAAACATGGCAGAAGTATTGTCCTCAGATATTATTTTTTTCCATATGCTCCTGATTCCAGACATGACAAGTTATTTTTTTAAATTTTTTTATAAAAGATTTTATTTATTTCTTGGACAGAGATCACAAGTAGGCAGGGTCAGGCAGAGTGAGAGGGGGGAAGCAGGCTCCCTGCTGAGCTGAGAGCCCGATGTGGGACTCGATCCAAGGATTCTGGGATCATGACCTGAGCCGAAGGCAGAGGCTTTAACCCACTGAGCCACCCAGGTGCCCCCATGACAAGTTATTTTTTTTTAAAGATTTTATTTATTTATTTGACAGAGAGAGAGATTACAAGTAGGCAGAGAGGCAGGCAAAGAGAGAGAGGAGGTAGCAGGCTCCCCGTTGAGCAGAGAGCCCAATGTGGGGCTCCATCCCTGGACCCTGAGATCATGACCTGAGCTGAAGGCAGCGGCTTAACCCACAAGCCACCCAGGAACCCGACAAGTTATTTTTGATAGATATATATATACAATGTATTTTCCAGTTATAAGAAAAATGGTTCTGCTCTTTTTAACCTTTTTTAAAAATTACATAATTTTTTTAAATTTAAATTTTATTTTTTAATGTTTTACCTTTCTTTTCTTTTTTTTAAAAAGATTTTATTTATTTATTTGACAGACAGAGATCACAAGTAGGCAGAGAGACAGGCAGAGAGAGAGAGAGAGAGAGAAGCAGGCTTCCTGCGGAGCAGAGAGCCCGATGCAGGGCTCAATTCCAGGACCCTGAGATCATGACCCGAGCCGAAGGCAGCAGCCCAAACCACTGAGCCACCCAGGCACCCCAATGTTTTACTTTTCAATATACTACTTAGAATATAAACCCTATTCCATTTTGTAAGAAGGTTACCATTTAAAAAATGTTAATTTTCTCATTGTGTCTTCCCCTCTCATTGCTTTATTTTGAATAAAACATTTCACAATAAACATAACTGATGCTTTCCGTTTGATGGTCCCTCTGTTGGTCATATTGTATATGAGCCATGACATTTAGTTTTACAACATTTATTCATGTTTGTTGATATGTTTTATCATAACTAATTTTCCCTCCCTTATCTAGATTCCCCAGCTTTCAGACAGGTGGACACTTAATAAACCATACCCAAGGGATGTATCAAGTACTTCTTAGACATCTCTCAGATCCTTGAGGTCTCATTTTGCCTAGGGATTTGCAATAGGTTCTGCCAGAGGCACCACTGTGACAACTGATGTCCATGGTCTATCTCCTGCTAAGCTCAAGAGGTCACTGGTTTCCAAGTTTATCTATACAATTAATGCACTCCATCAAGTTCTTTTTTTTTTTAATATTAACAAACTTATTTTAAAGTTTATATGGAGAGGCAAAGACTCACAATAGTCAACATAGTGTTGAAGGAGAACAAAGCCTGAGGACTGACTTCAAAGTTTACCATAACGATGGGGCGCCTGGTTGGCTCAGTGGGTTAAGCTTCTGCCTTTGGCTCAGGTCATGATCCCAGGGGCCTGGGGTCGAGTCCCTTATTGGGCTCTCTGCTCAGCAGGGAGCCTGCTTCTCCTCATTTCTCTCTCTGTCTGTCTCTCTGCCTATTTGAGATCTCTCTCTCTGTCAAATAAATAAATAAACCTTTAAAAAAAGTATACCATAACGATAATTGGAAGCAAGATATTGTAATACCACAGAAAGACTAGATTAAAGGAACAGAATATATATTATCAATTATATTTTATATTTCATATAAAAGCAAAAGCAATACAAGAGAGCAAAATACAATCTTTTAAACAAATGGTTCTGGAGTAATGGTGAAGCTAAATGTGAAAATATGGGGTTCTGATAGAGGTAAAGAAGACTACTATATGATCCAAAGGGGCACGTGCACCAAATGTTTATAGCAGCAATATCCACAATAGCCAAACTATGGAAAGAACCTAGATGCCCATCAACAAATGAATGGTATATATTTCAAATTCAAGTCAGAGATGAAAGAAACATCTGGACTCGGTCCTCGGGTACAGGCAGTATTCTGAACTGAGGCTAGAACCAGAGACCATTCTAATGAAAGGCCTCCACAGGTGGGCTCCGACTCAGTTTCCTGTATGTATATTCATTCATGAAATCGCTCTGCAGGTCAACATGCAGAACAAAACCATTTAATAAAAGTGACAATGAGGAGAGGAAAGGGAGGCCAGAAGGCTTGTGAATGTGGAGAGAGGAAGAGCCAGGGGAGGAGGGGGGCGGGGGGGGGGGCGGAAAAACTGAGAATCCCTCCCTGTGCTCCTTGCTGCCAGGGAGGTCTGAGGGACTAGTTTCTACCTGGGATCCCAAGTCCAGTACAAAAGTGGCGGGGCCACAGCTCGGGATGAGGGAAGGGGGTCCTCGGCACACGCGCGTGGGGGTGCCAAACGAAGGGGGCTATTGTGCTCGCTGCGGGGGGCACCTCGCCTGGCTCCATCCCCAGCCCGACCCCGTGGGGACCCGGGTGCGGCGCGTGGTCCGGGGTGGTCCCGCTGCCCCGGGGGTCGCGGGAGGCTGGGTCCCGACACCCCCGCGAGCTCGCCGCCCGCGCTTTCTGCTCCAGGTGAGGGCGCAGCGCAGTGTCACATTACCTCCTCGCAGAGGGTCGTCCTGAGAAGCCATGGGGCAGGGCGGGGCAGCGGGCCGGGCCGTGGGAGCAGGACAGCGCGGCCTCAGGAGCTGGGCTGGAGCGCGGGAGTGCGGGTGTCCTGCAGTGCGGACTGGGCTGCAGCCGAGCACAGCGGAGCTGCGCGCCCCTCCTCCGCCAGCTCCTCCACCTCCTCTCAGACTCTCCGCTGCGTCCTCCGCGAGCTCACTTCCGGATTCTGCAATTAGCAAAGCCCCTTCTCCGGACCGCCCACGCCCTCGCCCACCTCCCCCTCCGTCCTGAGGCGCGGGCCCGTGGCACGGGCACCGGGAAAGCCCGGGGGGCTTGCGAGGGTGGCCAGCGCCAGCGCTGAGCGGCCTCCTAGCCTGGCTCCCCGAGCGGGTGTCCACCTGCTGCCTGGCTGCAAAAAGATCATCAGCCCTAAACCCCGGCTGCACTCTCGGGTCACTTCGCTGGCTTCCTGATTGTGCCCAAAGCCGGGAACCAGCTTCCCCAGCTCAGGCCTGGGCTGAGATGCTTGCCCACGATCTGTTTAAGCAGTCTCCTCCTCTCCAGGCAGGGTCCGCCATTGCATGATGGCACCCACGAATCACTTAGACCTGGATGTTTTTTGGTTTTTTGTTTCTTTTTTGGTTATTGGTTACTACATGACCTCCATGGTAGGTGATCCACAAAGGGAGTGAAAAGAGGACGCCTGATGCATACGCATATGGCCATTCTAGAAAAAGAGCTTGGGGTTCTCTGGGAAGCGCGGCATTGGTCCTTGCACTATGGTTTTGCTGCATCAAATAGTTCCTTCTTCTTCAAATATAAATATATAAATATATTGATCAAGTCACTCGCATGTCTTAGGAGATTGTCATACCTTTAGTAGCAAACTTGAAATCTTGGACATTGGTTTTGATTTTTGTTTTGGTTTGATTTGGTTCGGTTTTTGTAATTTTAAAAATCCCTCCAGCCCTTGGCTGTGTCTGACCTGAGTGCTTTCTGCTGTTTCTGCAACAAAACTGTCAGGGCAGCGAAAACTCTCATTGTTAACAGTGGCGCCCCCTTCTGAACACTTTGTTAATAAAAAGCTTTTTTTTTTTTTTTTTTTTTTTTGGCTATTGTAAATGTGAAACAACAATGAGGTATTTCAAAGAGGTGAACCACAGGTAAATTTCTCTAAGTGTGGGTGAGGGTTACTCAAAAAGGAACTTGACAAGGCTTTTAAAGATACCGACAATCATTATAACATAACGTGACTGATTGTTACCGTGCTCTTAACCTGGCAAACACTTGTTGGCTTCCAAGAAAGACGAACATAGTTGAGATGGTTCTAGCGGCCTTCTAGCACAGGGTCTCATGAGGCAGGGATTCTAGCCACTGGCTGTGCAAGGCATGAGGCCTGTTAGTGATTCTATTTTTTCTTCTGCAGAATGGGTCTTTCTGCATTCCAGGTCCTTTCTACCCCAATAAATAATGCGGCGATTCTCTCAGTGAGTTGTACTTTTGGTTTAAACAGCCAACTGTCTCTTAAAAAGGACTTTTGTTTAAAGTCCTTTAAAAAAAAAGTCCTTTCAAAAAAAACTTTTTTTTTAATTTTTATTTTTTAATCCCATATGTTTACTCTGATCCTGGAACTTTGTCATTTTGACCTTCTCTGCTGATTAAAATATTCTTCATCATCAGCACCTACTGCTCTCCTCTCCTGGTGGTCTCTCCGGAAGGGGTCTTCTCTAGCTCTTCTAGCAGAGGATGGGCACTTCCCCTCTACCCCTGTTGCCAGACCAACCTTACCTATCCTGCAGGGTCAGGTCGGCCTGGCCTTTTATCTGTTGTTCTCTTCTGAGTGGTTAGTTTTTCATAGATACCGTGCTTTGCTTTTGTCAGGATTTACCCTGGACTATCAAAACCCTTATCTTGTGCCAGTGAATCCTAAGAAACAGACCTGATGAGAGAACCAGGAACTCGAACAGATCATATTTATCCTGAATGTTTTGTCCAAAATGAAGAATACATTTCTGAGGAGCCTCAAGATGTCTTAGAAGGGAAGTTTCACCAACTCTGTCACGTAGGGGCATCAATTCTGATTCTGTGTCAATTTTCCTACTTTCCCAGCTAGTAATTCTCTTCCTCAGAAAGCCCACTCTCAACCGTTTCCTCTCTCAAAGGCAGTTGCTCTTCGAGTCTGCACATGGCACTTGGGGCCTGCTGGTCGTTGGCTACTGCCCTCTGTACCTTGGGTCTAACAGCTTCGGGGCATCAAGATGAAATCGTCTCTTGTTCTAAGACTTAATATAGTTTGGGGCACATGGTAAGCAATCATCACTTTTTTAGTTGATCCAAGTGTTCGACCTTTCTTAATTATTCTAGTACCACAGTTTACTTGTTCTAAGATTTGTCCTCCCTCCCCCATTCTAATAACTCTTGCACTTGATGACATATCCTAGTTTAACTGACAGCATTTCTCTTTCTTAGTCGAACATAAACTATAGTGCATCTTACCCTTGATGAAAGCTAGGTTGCAATTAAATACTCTATTATGGTTACGATTCTGATATTTGAAATCCTCCGGTAGCTCCCTGTGCCCCCACAGTGTAGTACCTCACCTTCTCGGCATAGTATACAAACCAGCTCACCCCCAGTGTTAACCCCGGGGCTCAGCCTCCATCCCCAGGTGATGCTGCCAGATCAGCTGCCCGTTGTCCTGAACTTGCTGTAGATTCCCGAATGCACTGTGCTGCCCCCTGGCACTTTGAAAGTGACACACTCATCCCCATTCTTCGCTTTGCCCTTGTCTATCACCTCCCCTCAAAATCTGTTCCTAAGTGCCTTTTCCCAGCTCCAACCTACCCTTGGCAGTCTTTTATCTCCCTGTGGTAAAACCTGTCACACTGCACCATGGACAGGCCCGTTGTCCCCCTGAGAAGGGAAAAGGGACAGTGAGGGCCCCCCAGCATTTGCAGCTCTAGTGCAGAGCCCCATGCCTGGCTTGCAGGAAATGCCAGATCATGAAGACAAACGGAGATCATCCTCTGGCTAAAACCAGCTCTTCTTTGCCTACCGCAGGATCTGGATCAATACAGAGCAGCCCGTTATTATTGCTGTTTTTCTAGGGATTTTTTACCCATATATTTCCCAGGTCTTGACTCTTTTTGTAGCACTTTAATTCAGGCTTCAACCACTTCCTAGTCAGATCAGGTGAAATCATTTTCCTTCCCATAGCCTCGGTGTATTTCACACCTAGCAAATCTTTTTTGAAAGATCTTATTTACCCATTGGACAGATCAAAAGTAGGTAGAGAGGCAGGCAGAGAGAGGGGTGGGGGAGCAGGCTCCCCGCTGAGCAGAGAGCCCGATGTGGGGCTCCATCCCAGGACCCTGAAATCATGACCTGAGCCGAAGGCAGAGGCCTAAACCACTGAGCCACCCAGGAGCCCCCATATCTCGTAATTTTTAATCAACGTGCAAAAAGTATTGTACATATTGATGAAGTTCAAACAAATTCTGTGAAACCGTAGATGGACTTAAAGATACTATTGTGTATCAAATATTGTAAAAATTAAGCAAGGAAATAGCACACATAAAATAACCAAAGCATACAAACTTGGGTAGATACAATAGGTGTGATCATGTTCTACTTCATAAAGAGATGAGTTAATAGATAAATAGAAGTAACTAGACTTTTTAGACGTTAATAAAACTTTGCCTGTTATTTCTTAGCTATATAAAATAGATGGTTTTCTAACAAAAACGCTTATCTTAAAAATATTTAAAAATAAATTTCAGGCTACTCATAAGGTTCTATTTACTTTTCCACTGAAGGAAAAGCTGGTTGTTGTAGTTGTAGTTGTTTGTTTGTTTTAGTCTCCTCCTAGTTTTTATTATTATAATGTGGAAGGAGGAATGTTAAATTGAAAAGTGAATTATTTTATAGACAAAATTCATTACTTGATTCACTTCCTGGTACAGCAGATGGAACTCCTGAAAACATGCCCTTTTGCCTTACAGAAGAGTAACAGTTATGCTTACTTCTGAAACATGCTTGGTGGTGGCCCTCAATAGTGACACCATACTAAACATTTTGAATATTTGCAGTTAATTTTTATAGTCATAGGGCTCCAAAAGGCGCTGCTAGTCTCTTAGTAGGTATTTCAATAAAGCTAAAAGTTGCCTGACTGTTTAAAAATATTAACAAGGCACAAAACATGGCAGAAGTATTGTCCTCAGATATTATTTTTTTCCATATGCTCCTGATTCCAGACATGACAAGTTATTTTTTTAAATTTTTTTATAAAAGATTTTATTTATTTCTTGGACAGAGATCACAAGTAGGCAGGGTCAGGCAGAGTGAGAGGGGGGAAGCAGGCTCCCTGCTGAGCTGAGAGCCCGATGTGGGACTCGATCCAAGGATTCTGGGATCATGACCTGAGCCGAAGGCAGAGGCTTTAACCCACTGAGCCACCCAGGTGCCCCCATGACAAGTTATTTTTTTTTAAAGATTTTATTTATTTATTTGACAGAGAGAGAGATTACAAGTAGGCAGAGAGGCAGGCAAAGAGAGAGAGGAGGTAGCAGGCTCCCCGTTGAGCAGAGAGCCCAATGTGGGGCTCCATCCCTGGACCCTGAGATCATGACCTGAGCTGAAGGCAGCGGCTTAACCCACAAGCCACCCAGGAACCCGACAAGTTATTTTTGATAGATATATATATACAATGTATTTTCCAGTTATAAGAAAAATGGTTCTGCTCTTTTTAACCTTTTTTAAAAATTACATAATTTTTTTAAATTTAAATTTTATTTTTTAATGTTTTACCTTTCTTTTCTTTTTTTTAAAAAGATTTTATTTATTTATTTGACAGACAGAGATCACAAGTAGGCAGAGAGACAGGCAGAGAGAGAGAGAGAGAGAGAAGCAGGCTTCCTGCGGAGCAGAGAGCCCGATGCAGGGCTCAATTCCAGGACCCTGAGATCATGACCCGAGCCGAAGGCAGCAGCCCAAACCACTGAGCCACCCAGGCACCCCAATGTTTTACTTTTCAATATACTACTTAGAATATAAACCCTATTCCATTTTGTAAGAAGGTTACCATTTAAAAAATGTTAATTTTCTCATTGTGTCTTCCCCTCTCATTGCTTTATTTTGAATAAAACATTTCACAATAAACATAACTGATGCTTTCCGTTTGATGGTCCCTCTGTTGGTCATATTGTATATGAGCCATGACATTTAGTTTTACAACATTTATTCATGTTTGTTGATATGTTTTATCATAACTAATTTTCCCTCCCTTATCTAGATTCCCCAGCTTTCAGACAGGTGGACACTTAATAAACCATACCCAAGGGATGTATCAAGTACTTCTTAGACATCTCTCAGATCCTTGAGGTCTCATTTTGCCTAGGGATTTGCAATAGGTTCTGCCAGAGGCACCACTGTGACAACTGATGTCCATGGTCTATCTCCTGCTAAGCTCAAGAGGTCACTGGTTTCCAAGTTTATCTATACAATTAATGCACTCCATCAAGTTCTTTTTTTTTTTAATATTAACAAACTTATTTTAAAGTTTATATGGAGAGGCAAAGACTCACAATAGTCAACATAGTGTTGAAGGAGAACAAAGCCTGAGGACTGACTTCAAAGTTTACCATAACGATGGGGCGCCTGGTTGGCTCAGTGGGTTAAGCTTCTGCCTTTGGCTCAGGTCATGATCCCAGGGGCCTGGGGTCGAGTCCCGTATTGGGCTCTCTGCTCAGCAGGGAGCCTGCTTCTCCTCATTTCTCTCTCTGTCTGTCTCTCTGCCTATTTGAGATCTCTCTCTCTGTCAAATAAATAAATAAACCTTTAAAAAAAGTATACCATAACGATAATTGGAAGCAAGATATTGTAATACCACAGAAAGACTAGATTAAAGGAACAGAATATATATTATCAATTATATTTTATATTTCATATAAAAGCAAAAGCAATACAAGAGAGCAAAATACAATCTTTTAAACAAATGGTTCTGGAGTAATGGTGAAGCTAAATGTAAAAATATGGGGTTCTGATAGAGGTAAAGAAGACTACTATATGATCCAAAGGGGCACGTGCACCAAATGTTTATAGCAGCAATATCCACAATAGCCAAACTATGGAAAGAAACTAGATGCCCATCAACAAATGAATGGTATATATTTCAAATTCAAGTCAGAGATGAAAGAAACATCTGGACTCGGTCCTCGGGTACAGGCAGTATTCTGAACTGAGGCTAGAACCAGAGACCATTCTAATGAAAGGCCTCCACAGGTGGGCTCCGACTCAGTTTCCTGTATGTATATTCATTCATGAAATCGCTCTGCAGGTCAACATGCAGAACAAAACCATTTAATAAAAGTGACAATGAGGAGAGGAAAGGGAGGCCAGAAGGCTTGTGAATGTGGAGAGAGGAAGAGCCAGGGGAGGAGGGGGGCGGGGGGGGGGCGGAAAAACTGAGAATCCCTCCCTGTGCTCCTTGCTGCCAGGGAGGTCTGAGGGACTAGTTTCTACCTGGGATCCCAAGTCCAGTACAAAAGTGGCGGGGCCACAGCTCGGGATGAGGGAAGGGGGTCCTCGGCACACGCGCGTGGGGGTGCCAAACGAAGGGGGCTATTGTGCTCGCTGCGGGGGGCACCTCGCCTGGCTCCATCCCCAGCCCGACCCCGTGGGGACCCGGGTGCGGCGCGTGGTCCGGGGTGGTCCCGCTGCCCCGGGGGTCGCGGGAGGCTGGGTCCCGACACCCCCGCGAGCTCGCCGCCCGCGCTTTCTGCTCCAGGTGAGGGCGCAGCGCAGTGTCACATTACCTCCTCGCAGAGGGTCGTCCTGAGAAGCCATGGGGCAGGGCGGGGCAGCGGGCCGGGCCGTGGGAGCAGGACAGCGCGGCCTCAGGAGCTGGGCTGGAGCGCGGGAGTGCGGGTGTCCTGCAGTGCGGACTGGGCTGCAGCCGAGCACAGCGGAGCTGCGCGCCCCTCCTCCGCCAGCTCCTCCACCTCCTCTCAGACTCTCCGCTGCGTCCTCCGCGAGCTCACTTCCGGATTCTGCAATTAGCAAAGCCCCTTCTCCGGACCGCCCACGCCCTCGCCCACCTCCCCCTCCGTCCTGAGGCGCGGGCCCGTGGCACGGGCACCGGGAAAGCCCGGGGGGCTTGCGAGGGTGGCCAGCGCCAGCGCTGAGCGGCCTCCTAGCCTGGCTCCCCGAGCGGGTGTCCACCTGCTGCCTGGCTGCAAAAAGATCATCAGCCCTAAACCCCGGCTGCACTCTCGGGTCACTTCGCTGGCTTCCTGATTGTGCCCAAAGCCGGGAACCAGCTTCCCCAGCTCAGGCCTGGGCTGAGATGCTTGCCCACGATCTGTTTAAGCAGTCTCCTCCTCTCCAGGCAGGGTCCGCCATTGCATGATGGCACCCACGAATCACTTAGACCTGGATGTTTTTTGGTTTTTTGTTTCTTTTTTGGTTATTGGTTACTACATGACCTCCATGGTAGGTGATCCACAAAGGGAGTGAAAAGAGGACGCCTGATGCATACGCATATGGCCATTCTAGAAAAAGAGCTTGGGGTTCTCTGGGAAGCGCGGCATTGGTCCTTGCACTATGGTTTTGCTGCATCAAATAGTTCCTTCTTCTTCAAATATAAATATATAAATATATTGATCAAGTCACTCGCATGTCTTAGGAGATTGTCATACCTTTAGTAGCAAACTTGAAATCTTGGACATTGGTTTTGATTTTTGTTTTGGTTTGATTTGGTTCGGTTTTTGTAATTTTAAAAATCCCTCCAGCCCTTGGCTGTGTCTGACCTGAGTGCTTTCTGCTGTTTCTGCAACAAAACTGTCAGGGCAGCGAAAACTCTCATTGTTAACAGTGGCGCCCCCTTCTGAACACTTTGTTAATAAAAAGCTTTTTTTTTTTTTTTTTTTTTGGCTATTGTAAATGTGAAACAACAATGAGGTATTTCAAAGAGGTGAACCACAGGTAAATTTCTCTAAGTGTGGGTGAGGGTTACTCAAAAAGGAACTTGACAAGGCTTTTAAAGATACCGACAATCATTATAACATAACGTGACTGATTGTTACCGTGCTCTTAACCTGGCAAACACTTGTTGGCTTCCAAGAAAGACGAACATAGTTGAGATGGTTCTAGCGGCCTTCTAGCACAGGGTCTCATGAGGCAGGGATTCTAGCCACTGGCTGTGCAAGGCATGAGGCCTGTTAGTGATTCTATTTTTTCTTCTGCAGAATGGGTCTTTCTGCATTCCAGGTCCTTTCTACCCCAATAAATAATGCGGCGATTCTCTCAGTGAGTTGTACTTTTGGTTTAAACAGCCAACTGTCTCTTAAAAAGGACTTTTGTTTAAAGTCCTTTAAAAAAAAAGTCCTTTCAAAAAAAACTTTTTTTTTAATTTTTATTTTTTAATCCCATATGTTTACTCTGATCCTGGAACTTTGTCATTTTGACCTTCTCTGCTGATTAAAATATTCTTCATCATCAGCACCTACTGCTCTCCTCTCCTGGTGGTCTCTCCGGAAGGGGTCTTCTCTAGCTCTTCTAGCAGAGGATGGGCACTTCCCCTCTACCCCTGTTGCCAGACCAACCTTACCTATCCTGCAGGGTCAGGTCGGCCTGGCCTTTTATCTGTTGTTCTCTTCTGAGTGGTTAGTTTTTCATAGATACCGTGCTTTGCTTTTGTCAGGATTTACCCTGGACTATCAAAACCCTTATCTTGTGCCAGTGAATCCTAAGAAACAGACCTGATGAGAGAACCAGGAACTCGAACAGATCATATTTATCCTGAATGTTTTGTCCAAAATGAAGAATACATTTCTGAGGAGCCTCAAGATGTCTTAGAAGGGAAGTTTCACCAACTCTGTCACGTAGGGGCATCAATTCTGATTCTGTGTCAATTTTCCTACTTTCCCAGCTAGTAATTCTCTTCCTCAGAAAGCCCACTCTCAACCGTTTCCTCTCTCAAAGGCAGTTGCTCTTCGAGTCTGCACATAGCACTTGGGGCCTGCTGGTCGTTGGCTACTGCCCTCTGTACCTTGGGTCTAACAGCTTCGGGGCATCAAGATGAAATCGTCTCTTGTTCTAAGACTTACTATAGTTTGGGGCACATGGTAAGCAATCATCACTTTTTTAGTTGATCCAAGTGTTCGACCTTTCTTAATTATTCTAGTACCACAGTTTACTTGTTCTAAGATTTGTCCTCCCTCCCCCATTCTAATAACTCTTGCACTTGATGACATATCCTAGTTTAACTGACAGCATTTCTCTTTCTTAGTCGAACATAAACTATAGTGCATCTTACCCTTGATGAAAGCTAGGTTGCAATTAAATACTCTATTATGGTTACGATTCTGATATTTGAAATCCTCCGGTAGCTCCCTGTGCCCCCACAGTGTAGTACCTCACCTTCTCGGCATAGTATACAAACCAGCTCACCCCCAGTGTTAACCCCGGGGCTCAGCCTCCATCCCCAGGTGATGCTGCCAGATCAGCTGCCCGTTGTCCTGAACTTGCTGTAGATTCCCGAATGCACTGTGCTGCCCCCTGGCACTTTGAAAGTGACACACTCATCCCCATTCTTCGCTTTGCCCTTGTCTATCACCTCCCCTCAAAATCTGTTCCTAAGTGCCTTTTCCCAGCTCCAACCTACCCTTGGCAGTCTTTTATCTCCCTGTGGTAAAACCTGTCACACTGCACCATGGACAGGCCCGTTGTCCCCCTGAGAAGGGAAAAGGGACAGTGAGGGCCCCCCAGCATTTGCAGCTCTAGTGCAGAGCCCCATGCCTGGCTTGCAGGAAATGCCAGATCATGAAGACAAACGGAGATCATCCTCTGGCTAAAACCAGCTCTTCTTTGCCTACCGCAGGATCTGGATCAATACAGAGCAGCCCGTTATTATTGCTGTTTTTCTAGGGATTTTTTACCCATATATTTCCCAGGTCTTGACTCTTTTTGTAGCAGTTTAATTCAGGCTTCAACCACTTCCTAGTCAGATCAGGTGAAATCATTTTCCTTCCCATAGCCTCGGTGTATTTCACACCTAGCAAATCTTTTTTGAAAGATCTTATTTACCCATTGGACAGATCAAAAGTAGGTAGAGAGGCAGGCAGAGAGAGGGGTGGGGGAGCAGGCTCCCCGCTGAGCAGAGAGCCCGATGTGGGGCTCCATCCCAGGACCCTGAAATCATGACCTGAGCCGAAGGCAGAGGCCTAAACCACTGAGCCACCCAGGAGCCCCCATATCTCGTAATTTTTAATCAACGTGCAAAAAGTATTGTACATATTGATGAAGTTCAAACAAATTCTGTGAAACCGTAGATGGACTTAAAGATACTATTATGTATCAAATATTGTAAAAATTAAGCAAGGAAATAGCACACATAAAATAACCAAAGCATACAAACTTGGGTAGATACAATAGGTGTGATCATGTTCTACTTCATAAAGAGATGAGTTAATAGATAAATAGAAGTAACTAGACTTTTTAGACGTTAATAAAACTTTGCCTGTTATTTCTTAGCTATATAAAATAGATGGTTTTCTAACAAAAACGCTTATCTTAAAAATATTTAAAAATAAATTTCAGGCTACTCATAAGGTTCTATTTACTTTTCCACTGAAGGAAAAGCTGGTTGTTGTAGTTGTAGTTGTTTGTTTGTTTTAGTCTCCTCCTAGTTTTTATTATTATAATGTGGAAGGAGGAATGTTAAATTGAAAAGTGAA
Source organism: Mustela nivalis (assembly GCF_964662115.1). NCBI lineage: Eukaryota > Metazoa > Chordata > Mammalia > Carnivora > Mustelidae > Mustela > Mustela nivalis. The sequence goes on along the minus strand of NW_028135303.1, from coordinate 75,694 downwards.
TTATTTTATAGACAAAATTCATTACTTGATTCACTTCCTGGTACAGCAGATGGAACTCCTGAAAACATGCCCTTTTGCCTTACAGAAGAGTAACAGTTATGCTTACTTCTGAAACATGCTTGGTGGTGGCCCTCAATAGTGACACCATACTAAACATTTTGAATATTTGCAATTAATTTTTATAGTCATAGGGCTCCAAAAGGCGCTGCTAGTCTCTTAGTAGGTATTTCAATAAAGCTAAAAGTTGCCTGACTGTTTAAAAATATTAACAAGGCACAAAACATGGCAGAAGTATTGTCCTCAGATATTATTTTTTTCCATATGCTCCTGATTCCAGACATGACAAGTTATTTCTTAAAATTTTTTTATAAAAGATTTTATTTATTTCTTGGACAGAGATCACAAGTAGGCAGGGTCAGGCAGAGTGAGAGGGGGGAAGCAGGCTCCCTGCTGAGCTGAGAGCCCGATGTGGGACTCGATCCAAGGATTCTGGGATCATGACCTGAGCCGAAGGCAGAGGCTTTAACCCACTGAGCCACCCAGGTGCCCCCATGACAAGTTATTTTTTTTAAAGATTTTATTTATTTATTTGACAGAGAGAGAGATAACAAGTAGGCAGAGAGGCAGGCAAAGAGAGAGAGGAGGTAGCAGGCTCCCCGTTGAGCAGAGAGCCCAATGTGGGGCTCCATCCCTGGACCCTGAGATCATGACCTGAGCTGAAGGCAGCGGCTTAACCCACAAGCCACCCAGGAACCCGACAAGTTCTTTTTGATAGATATATATATACAATGTATTTTCCAGTTATAAGAAAAATGGTTCTGCTCTTTTTAACCTTTTTTAAAAATTACATAATTTTTTTAAATTTAAATTTTATTTTTTAATGTTTTACCTTTCTTTTCTTTTTTTTAAAAAGATTTTATTTATTTATTTGACAGACAGAGATCACAAGTAGGCAGAGAGACAGGCAGAGAGAGAGAGAGAGAGAGAAGCAGGCTTCCTGCGGAGCAGAGAGCCCGATGCAGGGCTCAATTCCAGGACCCTGAGATCATGACCCGAGCCGAAGGCAGCAGCCCAAACCACTGAGCCACCCAGGCACCCCAATGTTTTACTTTTCAATATACTACTTAGAATATAAACCCTATTCCATTTTGTAAGAAGGTTACCATTTAAAAAATGTTAATTTTCTCATTGTGTCTTCCCCTCTCATTGCTTTATTTTGAATAAAACATTTCACAATAAACATAACTGATGCTTTCCGTTTGATGGTCCCTCTGTTGGTCATATTGTATATGAGCCATGACATTTAGTTTTACAACATTTATTCATGTTTGTTGATATGTTTTATCATAACTAATTTTCCCTCCCTTATCTAGATTCCCCAGCTTTCAGACAGGTGGACACTTAATAAACCATACCCAAGGGATGTATCAAGTACTTCTTAGACATCTCTCAGATCCTTGAGGTCTCATTTTGCCTAGGGATTTGCAATAGGTTCTGCCAGAGGCACCACTGTGACAACTGATGTCCATGGTCTATCTCCTGCTAAGCTCAAGAGGTCACTGGTTTCCAAGTTTATCTATACAATTAATGCACTCCATCAAGTTCTTTTTTTTTTTAATATTAACAAACTTATTTTAAAGTTTATATGGAGAGGCAAAGACTCACAATAGTCAACATAGTGTTGAAGGAGAACAAAGCCTGAGGACTGACTTCAAAGTTTACCATAACGATGGGGCGCCTGGTTGGCTCAGTGGGTTAAGCTTCTGCCTTTGGCTCAGGTCATGATCCCAGGGGCCTGGGGTCCAGTCCCGTATTGGGCTCTCTGCTCAGCAGGGAGCCTGCTTCTCCTCATTTCTCTCTCTGTCTGTCTCTCTGCCTATTTGAGATCTCTCTCTCTGTCAAATAAATAAATAAACCTTTAAAAAAAGTATACCATAACGATAATTGGAAGCAAGATATTGTAATACCACAGAAAGACTAGATTAAAGGAACAGAATATATATTATCAATTATATTTTATATTTCATATAAAAGCAAAAGCAATACAAGAGAGCAAAATACAATCTTTTAAACAAATGGTTCTGGAGTAATGGTGAGGCTAAATGTAAAAATATGGGGTTCTGATAGAGGTAAAGAAGACTACTATATGATCCAAAGGGGCACGTGCACCAAATGTTTATAGCAGCAATATCCACAATAGCCAAACTATGGAAAGAACCTAGATGCCCATCAACAAATGAATGGTATATATTTCAAATTCAAGTCAGAGATGAAAGAAACATCTGGACTCGGTCCTCGGGTACAGGCAGTATTCTGAACTGAGGCTAGAACCAGAGACCATTCTAATGAAAGGCCTCCACAGGTGGGCTCCGACTCAGTTTCCTGTATGTATATTCATTCATGAAATCGCTCTGCAGGTCAACATGCAGAACAAAACCATTTAATAAAAGTGACAATGAGGAGAGGAAAGGGAGGCCAGAAGGCTTGTGAATGTGGAGAGAGGAAGAGCCAGGGGAGGAGGGGGACGGGGGGGGGGGGGCGGAAAAACTGAGAATCCCTCCCTGTGCTCCTTGCTGCCAGGGAGGTCTGAGGGACTAGTTTCTACCTGGGATCCCAAGTCCAGTACAAAAGTGGCGGGGCCACAGCTCGGGATGAGGGAAGGGGGTCCTCGGCACACGCGCGTGGGGGTGCCAAACGAAGGGGGCTATTGTGCTCGCTGCGGGGGGCACCTCGCCTGGCTCCATCCCCAGCCCGACCCCGTGGGGACCCGGGTGCGGCGCGTGGTCCGGGGTGGTCCCGCTGCCCCGGGGGTCGCGGGAGGCTGGGTCCCGACACCCCCGCGAGCTCGCCGCCCGCGCTTTCTGCTCCAGGTGAGGGCGCAGCGCAGTGTCACTTTACCTCCTCGCAGAGGGTCCTCCTGAGAAGCCATGGGGCAGGGCGGGGCAGCGGGCCGGGCCGTGGGAGCAGGACAGCGCGGCCTCAGGAGCTGGGCTGGAGCGCGGGAGTGCGGGTGTCCTGCAGTGCGGACTGGGCTGCAGCCGAGCACAGCGGAGCTGCGCGCCCCTCCTCCGCCAGCTCCTCCACCTCCTCTCAGACTCTCCGCTGCGTCCTCCGCGAGCTCACTTCCGGATTCTGCAATTAGCAAAGCCCCTTCTCCGGACCGCCCACGCCCTCGCCCACCTCCCCCTCCGTCCTGAGGCGCGGGCCCGGGGCACGGGCTCCGGGAAAGCCCGGGGGGCTTGCGAGGGTGGCCAGCGCCAGCGCTGAGCGGCCTCCTAGCCTGGCTCCCCGAGCGGGTGTCCACCTGCTGCCTGGCTGCAAAAAGATCATCAGCCCTAAACCCCGGCTACACTCTCGGGTCACTTCGCTGGCTTCCTGATTGTGCCCAAAGCCGGGAACCAGCTTCCCCAGCTCAGGCCTGGGCTGAAATGCTTGCCCACGATCTGTTTAAGCAGTCTCCTCCTCTCCAGGCAGGGTCCGCCATTGCATGATGGCACCCACGAATCACTTAGACCTGGATGATTTTTGGTTTTTTGTTTCTTTTTTGGTTATTGGTTATTACATGACCTCCATGGTAGGTGATCCACAAAGGGAGTGAAAAGAGGACGCCTGATGCATACGCATATGGCCATTCTAGAAAAAGAGCTTGGGGTTCTCTGGGAAGCGCGGCATTGGTCCTTGCACTATGGTTTTGCTGCATCAAATAGTTCCTTCTTCTTCAAATATAAATATATAAATATATTGATCAAGTCACTCGCATGTCTTAGGAGATTGTCATACCTTTAGTAGCAAACTTGAAATCTTGGACATTGGTTTTGATTTTTGTTTTGGTTTGATTTGGTTCGGTTTTTGTAATTTTAAAAATCCCTCCAGCCCTTGGCTGTGTCTGACCTGAGTGCTTTCTGCTGTTTCTGCAACAAAACTGTCAGGGCAGCGAAAACTCTCATTGTTAACAGTGGCGCCCCCTTCTGAACACTTTGTTAATAAAAAGCTTTTTTTTTTTTTTTTTTTTTTTTGGCTATTGTAAATGTGAAACAACAATGAGGTATTTCAAAGAGGTGAACCACAGGTAAATTTCTCTAAGTGTGGGTGAGGGTTACTCAAAAAGGAACTTGACAAGGCTTTTAAAGATACCGACAATCATTATAACATAACGTGACTGATTGTTACCGTGCTCTTAACCTGGCAAACACTTGTTGGCTTCCAAGAAAGACGAACATAGTTGAGATGGTTCTAGCGGCCTTCTAGCACAGGGTCTCATGAGGCAGGGATTCTAGCCACTGGCTGTGCAAGGCATGAGGCCTGTTAGTGATTCTATTTTTTCTTCTGCAGAATGGGTCTTTCTGCATTCCAGGTCCTTTCTACCCCAATAAATAATGCGGCGATTCTCTCAGTGAGTTGTACTTTTGGTTTAAACAGCCAACTGTCTCTTAAAAAGGACTTTTGTTTAAAGTCCTTTAAAAAAAAAGTCCTTTCAAAAAAAACTTTTTTTTTAATTTTTATTTTTTAATCCCATATGTTTACTCTGATCCTGGAACTTTGTCATTTTGACCTTCTCTGCTGATTAAAATATTCTTCATCATCAGCACCTACTGCTCTCCTCTCCTGGTGGTCTCTCCGGAAGGGGTCTTCTCTAGCTCTTCTAGCAGAGGATGGGCACTTCCCCTCTACCCCTGTTGCCAGACCAACCTTACCTATCCTGCAGGGTCAGGTCGGCCTGGCCTTTTATCTGTTGTTCTCTTCTGAGTGGTTAGTTTTTCATAGATACCGTGCTTTGCTTTTGTCAGGATTTACCCTGGACTATCAAAACCCTTATCTTGTGCCAGTGAATCCTAAGAAACAGACCTGATGAGAGAACCAGGAACTCGAACAGATCATATTTATCCTGAATGTTTTGTCCAAAATGAAGAATACATTTCTGAGGAGCCTCAAGATGTCTTAGAAGGGAAGTTTCACCAACTCTGTCACGTAGGGGCATCAATTCTGATTCTGTGTCAATTTTCCTACTTTCCCAGCTAGTAATTCTCTTCCTCAGAAAGCCCACTCTCAACCGTTTCCTCTCTCAAAGGCAGTTGCTCTTCGAGTCTGCACATGGCACTTGGGGCCTGCTGGTCGTTGGCTACTGCCCTCTGTACCTTGGGTCTAACAGCTTCGGGGCATCAAGATGAAATCGTCTCTTGTTCTAAGACTTACTATAGTTTGGGGCACATGGTAAGCAATCATCACTTTTTTAGTTGATCCAAGTGTTCGACCTTTCTTAATTATTCTAGTACCACAGTTTACTTGTTCTAAGATTTGTCCTCCCTCCCCCATTCTAATAACTCTTGCACTTGATGACATATCCTAGTTTAACTGACAGCATTTCTCTTTCTTAGTCGAACATAAACTATAGTGCATCTTACCCTTGATGAAAGCTAGGTTGCAATTAAATACTCTATTATGGTTACGATTCTGATATTTGAAATCCTCCGGTAGCTCCCTGTGCCCCCACAGTGTAGTACCTCACCTTCTCGGCATAGTATACAAACCAGCTCACCCCCAGTGTTAACCCCGGGGCTCAGCCTCCATCCCCAGGTGATGCTGCCAGATCAGCTGCCCGTTGTCCTGAACTTGCTGTAGATTCCCGAATGCACTGTGCTGCCCCCTGGCACTTTGAAAGTGACACACTCATCCCCATTCTTCGCTTTGCCCTTGTCTATCACCTCCCCTCAAAATCTGTTCCTAAGTGCCTTTTCCCAGCTCCAACCTACCCTTGGCAGTCTTTTATCTCCCTGTGGTAAAACCTGTCACACTGCACCATGGACAGGCCCGTTGTCCCCCTGAGAAGGGAAAAGGGACAGTGAGGGCCCCCCAGCATTTGCAGCTCTAGTGCAGAGCCCCATGCCTGGCTTGCAGGAAATGCCAGATCATGAAGACAAACGGAGATCATCCTCTGGCTAAAACCAGCTCTTCTTTGCCTACCGCAGGATCTGGATCAATACAGAGCAGCCCGTTATTATTGCTGTTTTTCTAGGGATTTTTTACCCATATATTTCCCAGGTCTTGACTCTTTTTGTAGCACTTTAATTCAGGCTTCAACCACTTCCTAGTCAGATCAGGTGAAATCATTTTCCTTCCCATAGCCTCGGTGTATTTCACACCTAGCAAATCTTTTTTGAAAGATCTTATTTACCCATTGGACAGATCAAAAGTAGGTAGAGAGGCAGGCAGAGAGAGGGGTGGGGGAGCAGGCTCCCCGCTGAGCAGAGAGCCCGATGTGGGGCTCCATCCCAGGACCCTGAAATCATGACCTGAGCCGAAGGCAGAGGCCTAAACCACTGAGCCACCCAGGAGCCCCCATATCTCGTAATTTTTAATCAACGTGCAAAAAGTATTGTACATATTGATGAAGTTCAAACAAATTCTGTGAAACCGTAGATGGACTTAAAGATACTATTGTGTATCAAATATTGTAAAAATTAAGCAAGGAAATAGCACACATAAAATAACCAAAGCATACAAACTTGGGTAGATACAATAGGTGTGATCATGTTCTACTTCATAAAGAGATGAGTTAATAGATAAATAGAAGTAACTAGACTTTTTAGACGTTAATAAAACTTTGCCTGTTATTTCTTAGCTATATAAAATAGATGGTTTTCTAACAAAAACGCTTATCTTAAAAATATTTAAAAATAAATTTCAGGCTACTCATAAGGTTCTATTTACTTTTCCACTGAAGGAAAAGCTGGTTGTTGTAGTTGTAGTTGTTTGTTTGTTTTAGTCTCCTCCTAGTTTTTATTATTATAATGTGGAAGGAGGAATGTTAAATTGAAAAGTGAATTATTTTATAGACAAAATTCATTACTTGATTCACTTCCTGGTACAGCAGATGGAACTCCTGAAAACATGCCCTTTTGCCTTACAGAAGAGTAACAGTTATGCTTACTTCTGAAACATGCTTGGTGGTGGCCCTCAATAGTGACACCATACTAAACATTTTGAATATTTGCAATTAATTTTTATAGTCATAGGGCTCCAAAAGGCTCTGCTAGTCTCTTAGTAGGTATTTCAATAAAGCTAAAAGTTGCCTGACTGTTTAAAAATATTAACAAGGCACAAAACATGGCAGAAGTATTGTCCTCAGATATTATTTTTTTCCATATGCTCCTGATTCCAGACATGACAAGTTATTTTTTTAAATTTTTTTATAAAAGATTTTATTTATTTCTTTGACAGAGATCACAAGTAGGCAGGGTCAGGCAGAGTGAGAGGGGGGAAGCAGGCTCCCTGCTGAGCTGAGAGCCCGATGTGGGAATCGATCCAAGGATTCTGGGATCATGACCTGAGCCGAAGGCAGAGGCTTTAACCCACTGAGCCACCCAGGTGCCCCCATGACAAGTTATTTTTTTTTAAAGATTTTATTTATTTATTTGACAGAGAGAGAGATTACAAGTAGGCAGAGAGGCAGGCAAAGAGAGAGAGGAGGTAGCAGGCTCCCCGTTGAGCAGAGAGCCCAATGTGGGGCTCCATCCCTGGACCCTGAGATCATGACCTGAGCTGAAGGCAGCGGCTTAACCCACAAGCCACCCAGGAACCCGACAAGTTATTTTTGATAGATATATATATACAATGTATTTTCCAGTTATAAGAAAAATGGTTCTGCTCTTTTTAACCTTTTTTAAAAATTACATAATTTTTTTAAATTTAAATTTTATTTTTTAATGTTTTACCTTTCTTTTCTTTTTTTTAAAAAGATTTTATTTATTTATTTGACAGACAGAGATCACAAGTAGGCAGAGAGACAGGCAGAGAGAGAGAGAGAGAGAGAAGCAGGCTTCCTGCGGAGCAGAGAGCCCGATGCAGGGCTCAATTCCAGGACCCTGAGATCATGACCCGAGCCGAAGGCAGCAGCCCAAACCACTGAGCCACCCAGGCACCCCAATGTTTTACTTTTCAATATACTACTTAGAATATAAACCCTATTCCATTTTGTAAGAAGGTTACCATTTAAAAAATGTTAATTTTCTCATTGTGTCTTCCCCTCTCATTGCTTTATTTTGAATAAAACATTTCACAATAAACATAACTGATGCTTTCCGTTTGATGGTCCCTCTGTTGGTCATATTGTATATGAGCCATGACATTTAGTTTTACAACATTTATTCATGTTTGTTGATATGTTTTATCATAACTAATTTTCCCTCCCTTATCTAGATTCCCCAGCTTTCAGACAGGTGGACACTTAATAAACCATACCCAAGGGATGTATCAAGTACTTCTTAGACATCTCTCAGATCCTTGAGGTCTCATTTTGCCTAGGGATTTGCAATAGGTTCTGCCAGAGGCACCACTGTGACAACTGATGTCCATGGTCTATCTCCTGCTAAGCTCAAGAGGTCACTGGTTTCCAAGTTTATCTATACAATTAATGCACTCCATCAAGTTCTTTTTTTTTTTAATATTAACAAACTTATTTTAAAGTTTATATGGAGAGGCAAAGACTCACAATAGTCAACATAGTGTTGAAGGAGAACAAAGCCTGAGGACTGACTTCAAAGTTTACCATAACGATGGGGCGCCTGGTTGGCTCAGTGGGTTAAGCTTCTGCCTTTGGCTCAGGTCATGATCCCAGGGGCCTGGGGTCCAGTCCCGTATTGGGCTCTCTGCTCAGCAGGGAGCCTGCTTCTCCTCATTTCTCTCTCTGTCTGTCTCTCTGCCTATTTGAGATCTCTCTCTCTGTCAAATAAATAAATAAACCTTTAAAAAAAGTATACCATAACGATAATTGGAAGCAAGATATTGTAATACCACAGAAAGACTAGATTAAAGGAACAGAATATATATTATCAATTATATTTTATATTTCATATAAAAGCAAAAGCAATACAAGAGAGCAAAATACAATCTTTTAAACAAATGGTTCTGGAGTAATGGTGAAGCTAAATGTAAAAATATGGGGTTCTGATAGAGGTAAAGAAGACTACTATATGATCCAAACGGGCACGTGCACCAAATGTTTATAGCAGCAATATCCACAATAGCCAAACTATGGAAAGAACCTAGATGCCCATCAACAAATGAATGGTATATATTTCAAATTCAAGTCAGAGATGAAAGAAACATCTGGACTCGGTCCTCGGGTACAGGCAGTATTCTGAACTGAGGCTAGAACCAGAGACCATTCTAATGAAAGGCCTCCACAGGTGGGCTCCGACTCAGTTTCCTGTATGTATATTCATTCATGAAATCGCTCTGCAGGTCAACATGCAGAACAAAACCATTTAATAAAAGTGACAATGAGGAGAGGAAAGGGAGGCCAGAAGGCTTGTGAATGTGGAGAGAGGAAGAGCCAGGGGAGGAGGGGGGCGGGGGGGGGGGCGGAAAAACTGAGTATCCCTCCCTGTGCTCCTTGCTGCCAGGGAGGTCTGAGGGACTAGTTTCTACCTGGGATCCCAAGTCCAGTACAAAAGTGGCGGGGCCACAGCTCGGGATGAGGGAAGGGGGTCCTCGGCACACGCGCGTGGGGGTGCCAAACGAAGGGGGCTATTGTGCTCGCTGCGGGGGGCACCTCGCCTGGCTCCATCCCCAGCCCGACCCCGTGGGGACCCGGGTGCGGCGCGTGGTCCGGGGTGGTCCCGCTGCCCCGGGGGTCGCGGGAGGCTGGGTCCCGACACCCCCGCGAGCTCGCCGCCCGCGCTTTCTGCTCCAGGTGAGGGCGCAGCGCAGTGTCACATTACCTCCTCGCAGAGGGTCGTCCTGAGAAGCCATGGGGCAGGGCGGGGCAGCGGGCCGGGCCGTGGGAGCAGGACAGCGCGGCCTCAGGAGCTGGGCTGGAGCGCGGGAGTGCGGGTGTCCTGCAGTGCGGACTGGGCTGCAGCCGAGCACAGCGGAGCTGCGCGCCCCTCCTCCGCCAGCTCCTCCACCTCCTCTCAGACTCTCCGCTGCGTCCTCCGCGAGCTCACTTCCGGATTCTGCAATTAGCAAAGCCCCTTCTCCGGACCGCCCACGCCCTCGCCCACCTCCCCCTCCGTCCTGAGGCGCGGGCCCGGGGCACGGGCACCGGGAAAGCCCGGGGGGCTTGCGAGGGTGGCCAGCGCCAGCGCTGAGCGGCCTCCTAGCCTGGCTCCCCGAGCGGGTGTCCACCTGCTGCCTGGCTGCAAAAAGATCATCAGCCCTAAACCCCGGCTGCACTCTCGGGTCACTTCGCTGGCTTCCTGATTGTGCCCAAAGCCGGGAACCAGCTTCCCCAGCTCAGGCCTGGGCTGAGATGCTTGCCCACGATCTGTTTAAGCAGTCTCCTCCTCTCCAGGCAGGGTCCGCCATTGCATGATGGCACCCACGAATCACTTAGACCTGGATGTTTTTTGGTTTTTTGTTTCTTTTTTGGTTATTGGTTATTACATGACCTCCATGGTAGGTGATCCACAAAGGGAGTGAAAAGAGGACGCCTGATGCATACGCATATGGCCATTCTAGAAAAAGAGCTTGGGGTTCTCTGGGAAGCGCGGCATTGGTCCTTGCACTATGGTTTTGCTGCATCAAATAGTTCCTTCTTCTTCAAATATAAATATATAAATATATTGATCAAGTCACTCGCATGTCTTAGGAGATTGTCATACCTTTAGTAGCAAACTTGAAATCTTGGACATTGGTTTTGATTTTTGTTTTGGTTTGATTTGGTTCGGTTTTTGTAATTTTAAAAATCCCTCCAGCCCTTGGCTGTGTCTGACCTGAGTGCTTTCTGCTGTTTCTGCAACAAAACTGTCAGGGCAGCGAAAACTCTCATTGTTAACAGTGGCGCCCCCTTCTGAACACTTTGTTAATAAAAAGCTTTTTTTTTTTTTTTTTTTTTGGCTATTGTAAATGTGAAACAACAATGAGGTATTTCAAAGAGGTGAACCACAGGTAAATTTCTCTAAGTGTGGGTGAGGGTTACTCAAAAAGGAACTTGACAAGGCTTTTAAAGATACCGACAATCATTATAACATAACGTGACTGATTGTTACCGTGCTCTTAACCTGGCAAACACTTGTTGGCTTCCAAGAAAGACGAACATAGTTGAGATGGTTCTAGCGGCCTTCTAGCACAGGGTCTCATGAGGCAGGGATTCTAGCCACTGGCTGTGCAAGGCATGAGGCCTGTTAGTGATTCTATTTTTTCTTCTGCAGAATGGGTCTTTCTGCATTCCAGGTCCTTTCTACCCCAATAAATAATGCGGCGATTCTCTCAGTGAGTTGTACTTTTGGTTTAAACAGCCAACTGTCTCTTAAAAAGGACTTTTGTTTAAAGTCCTTTAAAAAAAAAGTCCTTTCAAAAAAAACTTTTTTTTTAATTTTTATTTTTTAATCCCATATGTTTACTCTGATCCTGGAACTTTGTCATTTTGACCTTCTCTGCTGATTAAAATATTCTTCATCATCAGCACCTACTGCTCTCCTCTCCTGGTGGTCTCTCCGGAAGGGGTCTTCTCTAGCTCTTCTAGCAGAGGATGGGCACTTCCCCTCTACCCCTGTTGCCAGACCAACCTTACCTATCCTGCAGGGTCAGGTCGGCCTGGCCTTTTATCTGTTGTTCTCTTCTGAGTGGTTAGTTTTTCATAGATACCGTGCTTTGCTTTTGTCAGGATTTACCCTGGACTATCAAAACCCTTATCTTGTGCCAGTGAATCCTAAGAAACAGACCTGATGAGAGAACCAGGAACTCGAACAGATCATATTTATCCTGAATGTTTTGTCCAAAATGAAGAATACATTTCTGAGGAGCCTCAAGATGTCTTAGAAGGGAAGTTTCACCAACTCTGTCACGTAGGGGCATCAATTCTGATTCTGTGTCAATTTTCCTACTTTCCCAGCTAGTAATTCTCTTCCTCAGAAAGCCCACTCTCAACCGTTTCCTCTCTCAAAGGCAGTTGCTCTTCGAGTCTGCACATGGCACTTGGGGCCTGCTGGTCGTTGGCTACTGCCCTCTGTACCTTGGGTCTAACAGCTTCGGGGCATCAAGATGAAATCGTCTCTTGTTCTAAGACTTAATATAGTTTGGGGCACATGGTAAGCAATCATCACTTTTTTAGTTGATCCAAGTGTTCGACCTTTCTTAATTATTCTAGTACCACAGTTTACTTGTTCTAAGATTTGTCCTCCCTCCCCCATTCTAATAACTCTTGCACTTGATGACATATCCTAGTTTAACTGACAGCATTTCTCTTTCTTAGTCGAACATAAACTATAGTGCATCTTACCCTTGATGAAAGCTAGGTTGCAATTAAATACTCTATTATGGTTACGATTCTGATATTTGAAATCCTCCGGTAGCTCCCTGTGCCCCCACAGTGTAGTACCTCACCTTCTCGGCATAGTATACAAACCAGCTCACCCCCAGTGTTAACCCCGGGGCTCAGCCTCCATCCCCAGGTGATGCTGCCAGATCAGCTGCCCGTTGTCCTGAACTTGCTGTAGATTCCCGAATGCACTGTGCTGCCCCCTGGCACTTTGAAAGTGACACACTCATCCCCATTCTTCGCTTTGCCCTTGTCTATCACCTCCCCTCAAAATCTGTTCCTAAGTGCCTTTTCCCAGCTCCAACCTACCCTTGGCAGTCTTTTATCTCCCTGTGGTAAAACCTGTCACACTGCACCATGGACAGGCCCGTTGTCCCCCTGAGAAGGGAAAAGGGACAGTGAGGGCCCCCCAGCATTTGCAGCTCTAGTGCAGAGCCCCATGCCTGGCTTGCAGGAAATGCCAGATCATGAAGACAAACGGAGATCATCCTCTGGCTAAAACCAGCTCTTCTTTGCCTACCGCAGGATCTGGATCAATACTGAGCAGCCCGTTATTATTGCTGTTTTTCTAGGGATTTTTTACCCATATATTTCCCAGGTCTTGACTCTTTTTGTAGCACTTTAATTCAGGCTTCAACCACTTCCTAGTCAGATCAGGTGAAATCATTTTCCTTCCCATAGCCTCGGTGTATTTCACACCTAGCAAATCTTTTTTGAAAGATCTTATTTACCCATTGGACAGATCAAAAGTAGGTAGAGAGGCAGGCAGAGAGAGGGGTGGGGGAGCAGGCTCCCCGCTGAGCAGAGAGCCCGATGTGGGGCTCCATCCCAGGACCCTGAAATCATGACCTGAGCCGAAGGCAGAGGCCTAAACCACTGAGCCACCCAGGAGCCCCCATATCTCGTAATTTTTAATCAACGTGCAAAAAGTATTGTACATATTGATGAAGTTCAAACAAATTCTGTGAAACCGTAGATGGACTTAAAGATACTATTATGTATCAAATATTGTAAAAATTAAGCAAGGAAATAGCACACATAAAATAACCAAAGCATACAAACTTGGGTAGATACAATAGGTGTGATCATGTTCTACTTCATAAAGAGATGAGTTAATAGATAAATAGAAGTAACTAGACTTTTTAGACGTTAATAAAACTTTGCCTGTCATTTCTTAGCTATATAAAATAGATGGTTTTCTAACAAAAACGCTTATCTTAAAAATATTTAAAAATAAATTTCAGGCTACTCATAAGGTTCTATTTACTTTTCCACTGAAGGAAAAGCTGGTTGTTGTAGTTGTAGTTGTTTGTTTGTTTTAGTCTCCTCCTAGTTTTTATTATTATGATGTGGAAGGAGGAATGTTAAATTGAAAAGTGAATTATTTTATAGACAAAATTCATTACTTGATTCACTTCCTGGTACAGCAGATGGAACTCCTGAAAACATGCCCTTTTGCCTTACAGAAGAGTAACAGTTATGCTTACTTCTGAAACATGCTTGGTGGTGGCCCTCAATAGTGACACCATACTAAACATTTTGAATATTTGCAATTAATTTTTATAGTCATAGGGCTCCAAAAGGCGCTGCTAGTCTCTTAGTAGGTATTTCAATAAAGCTAAAAGTTGCCTGACTGTTTAAAAATATTAACAAGGCACAAAACATGGCAGAAGTATTGTCCTCAGATATTATTTTTTTCCATATGCTCCTGATTCCAGACATGACAAGTTATTTTTTAAAATTTTTTTATAAAAGATTTTATTTATTTCTTTGACAGAGATCACAAGTAGGCAGGGTCAGGCAGAGTGAGAGGGGGGAAGCAGGCTCCCTGCTGAGCTGAGAGCCCGATGTGGGACTCGATCCAAGGATTCTGGGATCATGACCTGAGCCGAAGGCAGAGGCTTTAACCCACTGAGCCACCCAGGTGCCCCCATGACAAGTTATTTTTTTTAAAGATTTTATTTATTTATTTGACAGAGAGAGAGATAACAAGTAGGCAGAGAGGCAGGCAAAGAGAGAGAAGAGGTAGCAGGCTCCCCGTTGAGCAGAGAGCCCAATATGGGGCTCCATCCCTGGACCCTGAGATCATGACCTGAGCTGAAGGCAGCGGCTTAACCCACAAGCCACCCAGGAACCCGACAAGTTCTTTTTGATAGATATATATATACAATGTATTTTCCAGTTATAAGAAAAATGGTTCTGCTCTTTTTAACCTTTTTTAAAAATTACATAATTTTTTTAAATTTAAATTTTATTTTTTAATGTTTTACCTTTCTTTTCTTTTTTTTAAAAAGATTTTATTTATTTATTTGACAGACAGAGATCACAAGTAGGCAGAGAGACAGGCAGAGAGACAGAGAGAGAGAAGCAGGCTTTTTGCGGAGCAGAGAGCCCGATGCAGGGCTCAATTCCAGGACCCTGAGATCATGACCCGAGCCGAAGGCAGCAGCCCAAACCACTGAGCCACCCAGGCACCCCAATGTTTTACTTTTCAATATACTACTTAGAATATAAACCCTATTCCATTTTGTAAGAAGGTTACCATTTAAAAAATGTTAATTTTCTCATTGTGTCTTCCCCTCTCATTGCTTTATTTTGAATAAAACATTTCACAATAAACATAACTGATGCTTTCCTTTTGATGGTCCCTCTGTTGGTCATATTGTATATGAGCCATGACATTTAGTTTTACAACACTTATTCATGTTTGTTGATATGTTTTATCATAACTAATTTTCCCTCCCTTATCTAGATTCCCCAGCTTTCAGACAGGTGGACACTTAATAAACCATACCCAAGGGATGTATCAAGTACTTCTTAGACATCTCTCAGATCCTTGAGGTCTCATTTTGCCTAGGGATTTGCAATAGGTTCTGCCAGAGGCACCACTGTGACAACTGATGTCCATGGTCTATCTCCTGCTAAGCTCAAGAGGTCACTGGTTTCCAAGTTTATCTATACAATTAATGCACTCCATCAAGTTCTTTTTTTTTTTTAATATTAACAAACTTATTTTAAAGTTTATATGGAGAGGCAAAGACTCACAATAGTCAACATAGTGTTGAAGGAGAACAAAGCCTGAGGACTGACTTCAAAGTTTACCATAACGATGGGGCGCCTGGTTGGCTCAGTGGGTTAAGCTTCTGCCTTTGGCTCAGGTCATGATCCCAGGGGCCTGGGGTCGAGTCCCGTATTGGGCTCTCTGCTCAGCAGGGAGCCTGCTTCTCCTCATTTCTCTCTCTGTCTGTCTCTCTGCCTATTTGAGATCTCTCTCTCTGTCAAATAAATAAATAAACCTTTAAAAAAAGTATACCATAACGATAATTGGAAGCAAGATATTGTAATACCACAGAAAGACTAGATTAAAGGAACAGAATATATATTATCAATTATATTTTATATTTCATATAAAAGCAAAAGCAATACAAGAGAGCAAAATACAATCTTTTAAACAAATGGTTCTGGAGTAATGGTGAAGCTAAATGTAAAAATATGGGGTTCTGATAGAGGTAAAGAAGACTACTATATGATCCAAAGGGGCACGTGCACCAAATGTTTATAGCAGCAATATCCACAATAGCCAAACTATGGAAAGAACCTAGATGCCCATCAACAAATGAATGGTATATATTTCAAATTCAAGTCAGAGATGAAAGAAACATCTGGACTCGGTCCTCGGGTACAGGCAGTATTCTGAACTGAGGCTAGAACCAGAGACCATTCTAATGAAAGGCCTCCACAGGTGGGCTCCGACTCAGTTTCCTGTATGTATATTCATTCATGAAATCGCTCTGCAGGTCAACATGCAGAACAAAACCATTTAATAAAAGTGACAATGAGGAGAGGAAAGGGAGGCCAGAAGGCTTGTGAATGTGGAGAGAGGAAGAGCCAGGGGAGGAGGGGGGCGGGGGGGGGGGCGGAAAAACTGAGAATCCCTCCCTGTGCTCCTTGCTGCCAGGGAGGTCTGAGGGACTAGTTTCTACCTGGGATCCCAAGTCCAGTACAAAAGTGGCGGGGCCACAGCTCGGGATGAGGGAAGGGGGTCCTCGGCACACGCGCGTGGGGGTGCCAAACGAAGGGGGCTATTGTGCTCGCTGCGGGGGGCACCTCGCCTGGCTCCATCCCCAGCCCGACCCCGTGGGGACCCGGGTGCGGCGCGTGGTCCGGGGTGGTCCCGCTGCCCCGGGGGTCGCGGGAGGCTGGGTCCCGACACCCCCGCGAGCTCGCCGCCCGCGCTTTCTGCTCCAGGTGAGGGCGCAGCGCAGTGTCACTTTACCTCCTCGCAGAGGGTCGTCCTGAGAAGCCATGGGGCAGGGCGGGGCAGCGGGCCGGGCCGTGGGAGCAGGACAGCGCGGCCTCAGGAGCTGGGCTGGAGCGCGGGAGTGCGGGTGTCCTGCAGTGCGGACTGGGCTGCAGCCGAGCACAGCGGAGCTGCGCGCCCCTCCTCCGCCAGCTCCTCCACCTCCTCTCAGACTCTCCGCTGCGTCCTCCGCGAGCTCACTTCCGGATTCTGCAATTAGCAAAGCCCCTTCTCCGGACCGCCCACGCCCTCGCCCACCTCCCCCTCCGTCCTGAGGCGCGGGCCCGGGGCACGGGCACCGGGAAAGCCCGGGGGGCTTGCGAGGGTGGCCAGCGCCAGCGCTGAGCGGCCTCCTAGCCTGGCTCCCCGAGCGGGTGTCCACCTGCTGCCTGGCTGCAAAAAGATCATCAGCCCTAAACCCCGGCTGCACTCTCGGGTCACTTCGCTGGCTTCCTGATTGTGCCCAAAGCCGGGAACCAGCTTCCCCAGCTCAGGCCTGGGCTGAGATGCTTGCCCACGATCTGTTTAAGCAGTCTCCTCCTCTCCAGGCAGGGTCCGCCATTGCATGATGGCACCCACGAATCACTTAGACCTGGATGTTTTTTGGTTTTTTGTTTCTTTTTTGGTTATTGGTTATTACATGACCTCCATGGTAGGTGATCCACAAAGGGAGTGAAAAGAGGACGCCTGATGCATACGCATATGGCCATTCTAGAAAAAGAGCTTGGGGTTCTCTGGGAAGCGCGGCATTGGTCCTTGCACTATGGTTTTGCTGCATCAAATAGTTCCTTCTTCTTCAAATATAAATATATAAATATATTGATCAAGTCACTCGCATGTCTTAGGAGATTGTCATACCTTTAGTAGCAAACTTGAAATCTTGGACATTGGTTTTGATTTTTGTTTTGGTTTGATTTGGTTCGGTTTTTGTAATTTTAAAAATCCCTCCAGCCCTTGGCTGTGTCTGACCTGAGTGCTTTCTGCTGTTTCTGCAACAAAACTGTCAGGGCAGCGAAAACTCTCATTGTTAACAGTGGCGCCCCCTTCTGAACACTTTGTTAATAAAAAGCTTTTTTTTTTTTTTTTTTTTTTTTTGGCTATTGTAAATGTGAAACAACAATGAGGTATTTCAAAGAGGTGAACCACAGGTAAATTTCTCTAAGTGTGGGTGAGGGTTACTCAAAAAGGAACTTGACAAGGCTTTTAAAGATACCGACAATCATTATAACATAACGTGACTGATTGTTACCGTGCTCTTAACCTGGCAAACACTTGTTGGCTTCCAAGAAAGACGAACATAGTTGAGATGGTTCTAGCGGCCTTCTAGCACAGGGTCTCATGAGGCAGGGATTCTAGCCACTGGCTGTGCAAGGCATGAGGCCTGTTAGTGATTCTATTTTTTCTTCTGCAGAATGGGTCTTTCTGCATTCCAGGTCCTTTCTACCCCAATAAATAATGCGGCGATTCTCTCAGTGAGTTGTACTTTTGGTTTAAACAGCCAACTGTCTCTTAAAAAGGACTTTTGTTTAAAGTCCTTTAAAAAAAAAGTCCTTTCAAAAAAAACTTTTTTTTTAATTTTTATTTTTTAATCCCATATGTTTACTCTGATCCTGGAACTTTGTCATTTTGACCTTCTCTGCTGATTAAAATATTCTTCATCATCAGCACCTACTGCTCTCCTCTCCTGGTGGTCTCTCCGGAAGGGGTCTTCTCTAGCTCTTCTAGCAGAGGATGGGCACTTCCCCTCTACCCCTGTTGCCAGACCAACCTTACCTATGCTGCAGGGTCAGGTCGGCCTGGCCTTTTATCTGTTGTTCTCTTCTGAGTGGTTAGTTTTTCATAGATACCGTGCTTTGCTTTTGTCAGGATTTACCCTGGACTATCAAAACCCTTATCTTGTGCCAGTGAATCCTAAGAAACAGACCTGATGAGAGAACCAGGAACTCGAACAGATCATATTTATCCTGAATGTTCCGTCCAAAATGAAGAATACATTTCTGAGGAGCCTCAAGATGTCTTAGAAGGGAAGTTTCACCAACTCTGTCACGTAGGGGCATCAATTCTGATTCTGTGTCAATTTTCCTACTTTCCCAGCTAGTAATTCTCTTCCTCAGAAAGCCCACTCTCAACCGTTTCCTCTCTCAAAGGCAGTTGCTCTTCGAGTCTGCACATGGCACTTGGGGCCTGCTGGTCGTTGGCTACTGCCCTCTGTACCTTGGGTCTAACAGCTTCGGGGCATCAAGATGAAATCGTCTCTTGTTCTAAGACTTAATATAGTTTGGGGCACATGGTAAGCAATCATCACTTTTTTAGTTGATCCAAGTGTTCGACCTTTCTTAATTATTCTAGTACCACAGTTTACTTGTTCTAAGATTTGTCCTCCCTCCCCCATTCTAATAACTCTTGCACTTGATGACATATCCTAGTTTAACTGACAGCATTTCTCTTTCTTAGTCGAACATAAACTATAGTGCATCTTACCCTTGATGAAAGCTAGGTTGCAATTAAATACTCTATTATGGTTACGATTCTGATATTTGAAATCCTCCGGTAGCTCCCTGTGCCCCCACAGTGTAGTACCTCACCTTCTCGGCATAGTATACAAACCAGCTCACCCCCAGTGTTAACCCCGGGGCTCAGCCTCCATCCCCAGGTGATGCTGCCAGATCAGCTGCCCGTTGTCCTGAACTTGCTGTAGATTCCCGAATGCACTGTGCTGCCCCCTGGCACTTTGAAAGTGACACACTCATCCCCATTCTTCGCTTTGCCCTTGTCTATCACCTCCCCTCAAAATCTGTTCCTAAGTGCCTTTTCCCAGCTCCAACCTACCCTTGGCAGTCTTTTATCTCCCTGTGGTAAAACCTGTCACACTGCACCATGGACAGGCCCGTTGTCCCCCTGAGAAGGGAAAAGGGACAGTGAGGGCCCCCCAGCATTTGCAGCTCTAGTGCAGAGCCCCATGCCTGGCTTGCAGGAAATGCCAGATCATGAAGACAAACGGAGATCATCCTCTGGCTAAAACCAGCTCTTCTTTGCCTACCGCAGGATCTGGATCAATACTGAGCAGCCCGTTATTATTGCTGTTTTTCTAGGGATTTTTTACCCATATATTTCCCAGGTCTTGACTCTTTTTGTAGCACTTTAATTCAGGCTTCAACCACTTCCTAGTCAGATCAGGTGAAATCATTTTCCTTCCCATAGCCTCGGTGTATTTCACACCTAGCAAATCTTTTTTGAAAGATCTTATTTACCCATTGGACAGATCAAAAGTAGGTAGAGAGGCAGGCAGAGAGAGGGGTGGGGGAGCAGGCTCCCCGCTGAGCAGAGAGCCCGATGTGGGGCTCCATCCCAGGACCCTGAAATCATGACCTGAGCCGAAGGCAGAGGCCTAAACCACTGAGCCACCCAGGAGCCCCCATATCTCGTAATTTTTAATCAACGTGCAAAAAGTATTGTACATATTGATGAAGTTCAAACAAATTCTGTGAAACCGTAGATGGACTTAAAGATACTATTATGTATCAAATATTGTAAAAATTAAGCAAGGAAATAGCACACATAAAATAACCAAAGCATACAAACTTGGGTAGATACAATAGGTGTGATCATGTTCTACTTCATAAAGAGATGAGTTAATAGATAAATAGAAGTAACTAGACTTTTTAGACGTTAATAAAACTTTGCCTGTCATTTCTTAGCTATATAAAATAGATGGTTTTCTAACAAAAACGCTTATCTTAAAAATATTTAAAAATAAATTTCAGGCTACTCATAAGGTTCTATTTACTTTTCCACTGAAGGAAAAGCTGGTTGTTGTAGTTGTAGTTGTTTGTTTGTTTTAGTCTCCTCCTAGTTTTTATTATTATGATGTGGAAGGAGGAATGTTAAATTGAAAAGTGAATTATTTTATAGACAAAATTCATTACTTGATTCACTTCCTGGTACAGCAGATGGAACTCCTGAAAACATGCCCTTTTGCCTTACAGAAGAGTAACAGTTATGCTTACTTCTGAAACATGCTTGGTGGTGGCCCTCAATAGTGACACCATACTAAACATTTTGAATATTTGCAATTAATTTTTATAGTCATAGGGCTCCAAAAGGCGCTGCTAGTCTCTTAGTAGGTATTTCAATAAAGCTAAAAGTTGCCTGACTGTTTAAAAATATTAACAAGGCACAAAACATGGCAGAAGTATTGTCCTCAGATATTATTTTTTTCCATATGCTCCTGATTCCAGACATGACAAGTTATTTTTTTAAATTTTTTTATAAAAGATTTTATTTATTTCTTGGACAGAGATCACAAGTAGGCAGGGTCAGGCAGAGTGAGAGGGGGGAAGCAGGCTCCCTGCTGAGCTGAGAGCCCGATGTGGGACTCGATCCAAGGATTCTGGGATCATGACCTGAGCCGAAGGCAGAGGCTTTAACCCACTGAGCCACCCAGGTGCCCCCATGACAAGTTATTTTTTTTAAAGATTTTATTTATTTATTTGACAGAGAGAGAGATAACAAGTAGGCAGAGAGGCAGGCAAAGAGAGAGAGGAGGTAGCAGGCTCCCCGTTGAGCAGAGAGCCCAATGTGGGGCTCCATCCCTGGACCCTGAGATCATGACCTGAGCTGAAGGCAGCGGCTTAACCCACAAGCCACCCAGGAACCCGACAAGTTCTTTTTGATAGATATATATATACAATGTATTTTCCAGTTATAAGAAAAATGGTTCTGCTCTTTTTAACCTTTTTTAAAAATTACATAATTTTTTTAAATTTAAATTTTATTTTTTAATGTTTTACCTTTCTTTTCTTTTTTTTAAAAAGATTTTATTTATTTATTTGACAGACAGAGATCACAAGTAGGCAGAGAGACAGGCAGAGAGACAGAGAGAGAGAAGCAGGCTTCCTGCGGAGCAGAGAGCCCGATGCAGGGCTCAATTCCAGGACCCTGAGATCATGACCCGAGCCAAAGGCAGCAGCCCAAACCACTGAGCCACCCAGGCACCCCAATGTTTTACTTTTCAATATACTACTTAGAATATAAACCCTATTCCATTTTGTAAGAAGGTTACCATTTAAAAAATGTTAATTTTCTCATTGTGTCTTCCCCTCTCATTGCTTTATTTTGAATAAAACATTTCACAATAAACATAACTGATGCTTTCCTTTTGATGGTCCCTCTGTTGGTCATATTGTATATGAGCCATGACATTTAGTTTTACAACACTTATTCATGTTTGTTGATATGTTTTATCATAACTAATTTTCCCTCCCTTATCTAGATTCCCCAGCTTTCAGACAGGTGGACACTTAATAAACCATACCCAAGGGATGTATCAAGTACTTCTTAGACATCTCTCAGATCCTTGAGGTCTCATTTTGCCTAGGGATTTGCAATAGGTTCTGCCAGAGGCACCACTGTGACAACTGATGTCCATGGTCTATCTCCTGCTAAGCTCAAGAGGTCACTGGTTTCCAAGTTTATCTATACAATTAATGCACTCCATCAAGTTCTTTTTTTTTTTTTAATATTAACAAACTTATTTTAAAGTTTATATGGAGAGGCAAAGACTCACAATAGTCAACATAGTGTTGAAGGAGAACAAAGCCTGAGGACTGACTTCAAAGTTTACCATAACGATGGGGCGCCTGGTTGGCTCAGTGGGTTAAGCTTCTGCCTTTGGCTCAGGTCATGATCCCAGGGGCCTGGGGTCGAGTCCCGTATTGGGCTCTCTGCTCAGCAGGGAGCCTGCTTCTCCTCATTTCTCTCTCTGTCTGTCTCTCTGCCTATTTGAGATCTCTCTCTCTGTCAAATAAATAAATAAACCTTTAAAAAAAGTATACCATAACGATAATTGGAAGCAAGATATTGTAATACCACAGAAAGACTAGATTAAAGGAACAGAATATATATTATCAATTATATTTTATATTTCATATAAAAGCAAAAGCAATACAAGAGAGCAAAATACAATCTTTTAAACAAATGGTTCTGGAGTAATGGTGAAGCTAAATGTAAAAATATGGGGTTCTGATAGAGGTAAAGAAGACTACTATATGATCCAAAGGGGCACGTGCACCAATGTTTATAGCAGCAATATCCACAATAGCCAAACTATGGAAAGAACCTAGATGCCCATCAACAAATGAATGGTATATATTTCAAATTCAAGTCAGAGATGAAAGAAACATCTGGACTCGGTCCTCGGGTACAGGCAGTATTCTGAACTGAGGCTAGAACCAGAGACCATTCTAATGAAAGGCCTCCACAGGTGGGCTCCGACTCAGTTTCCTGTATGTATATTCATTCATGAAATCGCTCTGCAGGTCAACATGCAGAACAAAACCATTTAATAAAAGTGACAATGAGGAGAGGAAAGGGAGGCCAGAAGGCTTGTGAATGTGGAGAGAGGAAGAGCCAGGGGAGGAGGGGGGCGGGGGGGGGGCGGAAAAACTGAGAATCCCTCCCTGTGCTCCTTGCTGCCAGGGAGGTCTGAGGGACTAGTTTCTACCTGGGATCCCAAGTCCAGTACAAAAGTGGCGGGGCCACAGCTCGGGATGAGGGAAGGGGGTCCTCGGCACACGCGCGTGGGGGTGCCAAACGAAGGGGGCTATTGTGCTCGCTGCGGGGGGCACCTCGCCTGGCTCCATCCCCAGCCCGACCCCGTGGGGACCCGGGTGCGGCGCGTGGTCCGGGGTGGTCCCGCTGCCCCGGGGGTCGCGGGAGGCTGGGTCCCGACACCCCCGCGAGCTCGCCGCCCGCGCTTTCTGCTCCAGGTGAGGGCGCAGCGCAGTGTCACTTTACCTCCTCGCAGAGGGTCGTCCTGAGAAGCCATGGGGCAGGGCGGGGCAGCGGGCCGGGCCGTGGGAGCAGGACAGCGCGGCCTCAGGAGCTGGGCTGGAGCGCGGGAGTGCGGGTGTCCTGCAGTGCGGACTGGGCTGCAGCCGAGCACAGCGGAGCTGCGCGCCCCTCCTCCGCCAGCTCCTCCACCTCCTCTCAGACTCTCCGCTGCGTCCTCCGCGAGCTCACTTCCGGATTCTGCAATTAGCAAAGCCCCTTCTCCGGACCGCCCACGCCCTCGCCCACCTCCCCCTCCGTCCTGAGGCGCGGGCCCGGGGCACGGGCACCGGGAAAGCCCGGGGGGCTTGCGAGGGTGGCCAGCGCCAGCGCTGAGCGGCCTCCTAGCCTGGCTCCCCGAGCGGGTGTCCACCTGCTGCCTGGCTGCAAAAAGATCATCAGCCCTAAACCCCGGCTGCACTCTCGGGTCACTTCGCTGGCTTCCTGATTGTGCCCAAAGCCGGGAACCAGCTTCCCCAGCTCAGGCCTGGGCTGAGATGCTTGCCCACGATCTGTTTAAGCAGTCTCCTCCTCTCCAGGCAGGGTCCGCCATTGCATGATGGCACCCACGAATCACTTAGACCTGGATGTTTTTTGGTTTTTTGTTTCTTTTTTGGTTATTGGTTATTACATGACCTCCATGGTAGGTGATCCACAAAGGGAGTGAAAAGAGGACGCCTGATGCATACGCATATGGCCATTCTAGAAAAAGAGCTTGGGGTTCTCTGGGAAGCGCGGCATTGGTCCTTGCACTATGGTTTTGCTGCATCAAATAGTTCCTTCTTCTTCAAATATAAATATATAAATATATTGATCAAGTCACTCGCATGTCTTAGGAGATTGTCATACCTTTAGTAGCAAACTTGAAATCTTGGACATTGGTTTTGATTTTTGTTTTGGTTTGATTTGGTTCGGTTTTTGTAATTTTAAAAATCCCTCCAGCCCTTGGCTGTGTCTGACCTGAGTGCTTTCTGCTGTTTCTGCAACAAAACTGTCAGGGCAGCGAAAACTCTCATTGTTAACAGTGGCGCCCCCTTCTGAACACTTTGTTAATAAAAAGCTTTTTTTTTTTTTTTTTTTTTTTTTGGCTATTGTAAATGTGAAACAACAATGAGGTATTTCAAAGAGGTGAACCACAGGTAAATTTCTCTAAGTGTGGGTGAGGGTTACTCAAAAAGGAACTTGACAAGGCTTTTAAAGATACCGACAATCATTATAACATAACGTGACTGATTGTTACCGTGCTCTTAACCTGGCAAACACTTGTTGGCTTCCAAGAAAGACGAACATAGTTGAGATGGTTCTAGCGGCCTTCTAGCACAGGGTCTCATGAGGCAGGGATTCTAGCCACTGGCTGTGCAAGGCATGAGGCCTGTTAGTGATTCTATTTTTTCTTCTGCAGAATGGGTCTTTCTGCATTCCAGGTCCTTTCTACCCCAATAAATAATGCGGCGATTCTCTCAGTGAGTTGTACTTTTGGTTTAAACAGCCAACTGTCTCTTAAAAAGGACTTTTGTTTAAAGTCCTTTAAAAAAAAAGTCCTTTCAAAAAAAACTTTTTTTTTAATTTTTATTTTTTAATCCCATATGTTTACTCTGATCCTGGAACTTTGTCATTTTGACCTTCTCTGCTGATTAAAATATTCTTCATCATCAGCACCTACTGCTCTCCTCTCCTGGTGGTCTCTCCGGAAGGGGTCTTCTCTAGCTCTTCTAGCAGAGGATGGGCACTTCCCCTCTACCCCTGTTGCCAGACCAACCTTACCTATGCTGCAGGGTCAGGTCGGCCTGGCCTTTTATCTGTTGTTCTCTTCTGAGTGGTTAGTTTTTCATAGATACCGTGCTTTGCTTTTGTCAGGATTTACCCTGGACTATCAAAACCCTTATCTTGTGCCAGTGAATCCTAAGAAACAGACCTGATGAGAGAACCAGGAACTCGAACAGATCATATTTATCCTGAATGTTCCGTCCAAAATGAAGAATACATTTCTGAGGAGCCTCAAGATGTCTTAGAAGGGAAGTTTCACCAACTCTGTCACGTAGGGGCATCAATTCTGATTCTGTGTCAATTTTCCTACTTTCCCAGCTAGTAATTCTCTTCCTCAGAAAGCCCACTCTCAACCGTTTCCTCTCTCAAAGGCAGTTGCTCTTCGAGTCTGCACATGGCACTTGGGGCCTGCTGGTCGTTGGCTACTGCCCTCTGTACCTTGGGTCTAACAGCTTCGGGGCATCAAGATGAAATCGTCTCTTGTTCTAAGACTTAATATAGTTTGGGGCACATGGTAAGCAATCATCACTTTTTTAGTTGATCCAAGTGTTCGACCTTTCTTAATTATTCTAGTACCACAGTTTACTTGTTCTAAGATTTGTCCTCCCTCCCCCATTCTAATAACTCTTGCACTTGATGACATATCCTAGTTTAACTGACAGCATTTCTCTTTCTTAGTCGAACATAAACTATAGTGCATCTTACCCTTGATGAAAGCTAGGTTGCAATTAAATACTCTATTATGGTTACGATTCTGATATTTGAAATCCTCCGGTAGCTCCCTGTGCCCCCACAGTGTAGTACCTCACCTTCTCGGCATAGTATACAAACCAGCTCACCCCCAGTGTTAACCCCGGGGCTCAGCCTCCATCCCCAGGTGATGCTGCCAGATCAGCTGCCCGTTGTCCTGAACTTGCTGTAGATTCCCGAATGCACTGTGCTGCCCCCTGGCACTTTGAAAGTGACACACTCATCCCCATTCTTCGCTTTGCCCTTGTCTATCACCTCCCCTCAAAATCTGTTCCTAAGTGCCTTTTCCCAGCTCCAACCTACCCTTGGCAGTCTTTTATCTCCCTGTGGTAAAACCTGTCACACTGCACCATGGACAGGCCCGTTGTCCCCCTGAGAAGGGAAAAGGGACAGTGAGGGCCCCCCAGCATTTGCAGCTCTAGTGCAGAGCCCCATGCCTGGCTTGCAGGAAATGCCAGATCATGAAGACAAACGGAGATCATCCTCTGGCTAAAACCAGCTCTTCTTTGCCTACCGCAGGATCTGGATCAATACTGAGCAGCCCGTTATTATTGCTGTTTTTCTAGGGATTTTTTACCCATATATTTCCCAGGTCTTGACTCTTTTTGTAGCACTTTAATTCAGGCTTCAACCACTTCCTAGTCAGATCAGGTGAAATCATTTTCCTTCCCATAGCCTCGGTGTATTTCACACCTAGCAAATCTTTTTTGAAAGATCTTATTTACCCATTGGACAGATCAAAAGTAGGTAGAGAGGCAGGCAGAGAGAGGGGTGGGGGAGCAGGCTCCCCGCTGAGCAGAGAGCCCGATGTGGGGCTCCATCCCAGGACCCTGAAATCATGACCTGAGCCGAAGGCAGAGGCCTAAACCACTGAGCCACCCAGGAGCCCCCATATCTCGTAATTTTTAATCAACGTGCAAAAAGTATTGTACATATTGATGAAGTTCAAACAAATTCTGTGAAACCGTAGATGGACTTAAAGATACTATTATGTATCAAATATTGTAAAAATTAAGCAAGGAAATAGCACACATAAAATAACCAAAGCATACAAACTTGGGTAGATACAATAGGTGTGATCATGTTCTACTTCATAAAGAGATGAGTTAATAGATAAATAGAAGTAACTAGACTTTTTAGACGTTAATAAAACTTTGCCTGTCATTTCTTAGCTATATAAAATAGATGGTTTTCTAACAAAAACGCTTATCTTAAAAATATTTAAAAATAAATTTCAGGCTACTCATAAGGTTCTATTTACTTTTCCACTGAAGGAAAAGCTGGTTGTTGTAGTTGTAGTTGTTTGTTTGTTTTAGTCTCCTCCTAGTTTTTATTATTATAATGTGGAAGGAGGAATGTTAAATTGAAAAGTGAATTATTTTATAGACAAAATTCATTACTTGATTCACTTCCTGGTACAGCAGATGGAACTCCTGAAAACATGCCCTTTTGCCTTACAGAAGAGTAACAGTTATGCTTACTTCTGAAACATGCTTGGTGGTGGCCCTCAATAGTGACACCATACTAAACATTTTGAATATTTGCAATTAATTTTTATAGTCATAGGGCTCCAAAAGGCGCTGCTAGTCTCTTAGTAGGTATTTCAATAAAGCTAAAAGTTGCCTGACTGTTTAAAAATATTAACAAGGCACAAAACATGGCAGAAGTATTGTCCTCAGATATTATTTTTTTCCATATGCTCCTGATTCCAGACATGACAAGTTATTTTTTTAAATTTTTTTATAAAAGATTTTATTTATTTCTTTGACAGAGATCACAAGTAGGCAGGGTCAGGCAGAGTGAGAGGGGGGAAGCAGGCTCCCTGCTGAGCTGAGAGCCCGATGTGGGACTCGATCCAAGGATTCTGGGATCATGACCTGAGCCGAAGGCAGAGGCTTTACCCCACTGAGCCACCCAGGTGCCCCCATGACAAGTTATTTTTTTTTTAAGATTTTATTTATTTATTTGACAGAGAGAGAGATTACAAGTAGGCAGAGAGGCAGGCAAAGAGAGAGAGGAGGTAGCAGGCTCCCCGTTGAGCAGAGAGCCCAATGTGGGGCTCCATCCCTGGACCCTGAGATCATGACCTGAGCTGAAGGCAGCGGCTTAACCCACAAGCCACCCAGGAACCCGACAAGTTATTTTTGATAGATATATATATACAATGTATTTTCCAGTTATAAGAAAAATGGTTCTGCTCTTTTTAACCTTTTTTAAAAATTACATAATTTTTTTAAATTTAAATTTTATTTTTTAATGTTTTACCTTTCTTTTCTTTTTTTTAAAAAGATTTTATTTATTTATTTGACAGACAGAGATCACAAGTAGGCAGAGAGACAGGCAGAGAGAGAGAGAGAGAGAGAAGCAGGCTTCCTGCGGAGCAGAGAGCCCGATGCAGGGCTCAATTCCAGGACCCTGAGATCATGACCCGAGCCGAAGGCAGCAGCCCAAACCACTGAGCCACCCAGGCACCCCAATGTTTTACTTTTCAATATACTACTTAGAATATAAACCCTATTCCATTTTGTAAGAAGGTTACCATTTAAAAAATGTTAATTTTCTCATTGTGTCTTCCCCTCTCATTGCTTTATTTTGAATAAAACATTTCACAATAAACATAACTGATGCTTTCCTTTTGATGGTCCCTCTGTTGGTCATATTGTATATGAGCCATGACATTTAGTTTTACAACACTTATTCATGTTTGTTGATATGTTTTATCATAACTAATTTTCCCTCCCTTATCTAGATTCCCCAGCTTTCAGACAGGTGGACACTTAATAAACCATACCCAAGGGATGTATCAAGTACTTCTTAGACATCTCTCAGATCCTTGAGGTCTCATTTTGCCTAGGGATTTGCAATAGGTTCTGCCAGAGGCACCACTGTGACAACTGATGTCCATGGTCTATCTCCTGCTAAGCTCAAGAGGTCACTGGTTTCCAAGTTTATCTATACAATTAATGCACTCCATCAAGTTCTTTTTTTTTTTTAATATTAACAAACTTATTTTAAAGTTTATATGGAGAGGCAAAGACTCACAATAGTCAACATAGTGTTGAAGGAGAACAAAGCCTGAGGACTGACTTCAAAGTTTACCATAACAATGGGGCGCCTGGTTGGCTCAGTGGGTTAAGCTTCTGCCTTTGGCTCAGGTCATGATCCCAGGGGCCTGTCCCGTATTGGGCTCTCTGCTCAGCAGGGAGCCTGCTTCTCCTCATTTCTCTCTCTGTCTCTCTGCCTATTTGAGATCTCTCTCTCTGTCAAATAAATAAATAAACCTTTAAAAAAAGTATACCATAACGATAATTGGAAGCAAGATATTGTAATACCACAGAAAGACTAGATTAAAGGAACAGAATATATATTATCAATTATATTTTATATTTCATATAAAAGCAAAAGCAATACAAGAGAGCAAAATACAATCTTTTAAACAAATGGTTCTGGAGTAATGGTGAAGCTAAATGTAAAAATATGGGGTTCTGATAGAGGTAAAGAAGACTACTATATGATCCAAAGGGGCACGTGCACCAAATGTTTATAGCAGCAATATCCACCATAGCCAAACTATGGAAAGAACCTAGATGCCCATCAACAAATGAATGGTATATATTTCAAATTCAAGTCAGAGATGAAAGAAACATCTGGACTCGGTCCTCGGGTACAGGCAGTATTCTGAACTGAGGCTAGAACCAGAGACCATTCTAATGAAAGGCCTCCACAGGTGGGCTCCGACTCAGTTTCCTGTATGTATATTCATTCATGAAATCGCTCTGCAGGTCAACATGCAGAACAAAACCATTTAATAAAAGTGACAATGAGGAGAGGAAAGGGAGGCCAGAAGGCTTGTGAATGTGGAGAGAGGAAGAGCCAGGGGAGGAGGGGGGCGGGGGGGGGGCGGAAAAACTGAGAATCCCTCCCTGTGCTCCTTGCTGCCAGGGAGGTCTGAGGGACTAGTTTCTACCTGGGATCCCAAGTCCAGTACAAAAGTGGCGGGGCCACAGCTCGGGATGAGGGAAGGGGGTCCTCGGCACACGCGCGTGGGGGTGCCAAACGAAGGGGGCTATTGTGCTCGCTGCGGGGGGCACCTCGCCTGGCTCCATCCCCAGCCCGACCCCGTGGGGACCCGGGTGCGGCGCGTGGTCCGGGGTGGTCCCGCTGCCCCGGGGGTCGCGGGAGGCTGGGTCCCGACACCCCCGCGAGCTCGCCGCCCGCGCTTTCTGCTCCAGGTGAGGGCGCAGCGCAGTGTCACTTTACCTCCTCGCAGAGGGTCGTCCTGAGAAGCCATGGGGCAGGGCGGGGCAGCGGGCCGGGCCGTGGGAGCAGGACAGCCCGGCCTCAGGAGCTGGGCTGGAGCGCGGGAGTGCGGGTGTCCTGCAGTGCGGACTGGGCTGCAGCCGAGCACAGCGGAGCTGCGCGCCCCTCCTCCGCCAGCTCCTCCACCTCCTCTCAGACTCTCCGCTGCGTCCTCCGCGAGCTCACTTCCGGATTCTGCAATTAGCAAAGCCCCTTCTCCGGACCGCCCACGCCCTCGCCCACCTCCCCCTCCGTCCTGAGGCGCGGGCCCGGGGCACGGGCACCGGGAAAGCCCGGGGGGCTTGCGAGGGTGGCCAGCGCCAGCGCTGAGCGGCCTCCTAGCCTGGCTCCCCGAGCGGGTGTCCACCTGCTGCCTGGCTGCAAAAAGATCATCAGCCCTAAACCCCGGCTGCACTCTCGGGTCACTTCGCTGGCTTCCTGATTGTGCCCAAAGCCGGGAACCAGCTTCCCCAGCTCAGGCCTGGGCTGAGATGCTTGCCCACGATCTGTTTAAGCAGTCTCCTCCTCTCCAGGCAGGGTCCGCCATTGCATGATGGCACCCATGAATCACTTAGACCTGGATGTTTTTTGGTTTTTTGTTTCTTTTTTGGTTATTGGTTATTCCATGACCTCCATGGTAGGTGATCCACAAAGGGAGTGAAAAGAGGACGCCTGATGCATACGCATATGGCCATTCTAGAAAAAGAGCTTGGGGTTCTCTGGGAAGCGCGGCATTGGTCCTTGCACTATGGTTTTGCTGCATCAAATAGTTCCTTCTTCTTCAAATATAAATATATAAATATATTGATCAAGTCACTCGCATGTCTTAGGAGATTGTCATACCTTTAGTAGCAAACTTGAAATCTTGGACATTGGTTTTGATTTTTGTTTTGGTTTGATTTGGTTCGGTTTTTGTAATTTTAAAAATCCCTCCAGCCCTTGGCTGTGTCTGACCTGAGTGCTTTCTGCTGTTTCTGCAACAAAACTGTCAGGGCAGCGAAAACTCTCATTGTTAACAGTGGCGCCCCCTTCTGAACACTTTGTTAATAAAAAGCTTTTTTTTTTTTTTTTTTTTTTTTTTGGCTATTGTAAATGTGAAACAACAATGAGGTATTTCAAAGAGGTGAACCACAGGTAAATTTCTCTAAGTGTGGGTGAGGGTTACTCAAAAAGGAACTTGACAAGGCTTTTAAAGATACCGACAATCATTATAACATAACGTGACTGATTGTTACCGTGCTCTTAACCTGGCAAACACTTGTTGGCTTCCAAGAAAGACGAACATAGTTGAGATGGTTCTAGCGGCCTTCTAGCACAGGGTCTCATGAGGCAGGGATTCTAGCCACTGGCTGTGCAAGGCATGAGGCCTGTTAGTGATTCTATTTTTTCTTCTGCAGAATGGGTCTTTCTGCATTCCAGGTCCTTTCTACCCCAATAAATAATGCGGCGATTCTCTCAGTGAGTTGTACTTTTGGTTTAAACAGCCAACTGTCTCTTAAAAAGGACTTTTGTTTAAAGTCCTTTAAAAAAAAAGTCCTTTCAAAAAAAACTTTTTTTTTAATTTTTATTTTTTAATCCCATATGTTTACTCTGATCCTGGAACTTTGTCATTTTGACCTTCTCTGCTGATTAAAATATTCTTCATCATCAGCACCTACTGCTCTCCTCTCCTGGTGGTCTCTCCGGAAGGGGTCTTCTCTAGCTCTTCTAGCAGAGGATGGGCACTTCCCCTCTACCCCTGTTGCCAGACCAACCTTACCTATGCTGCAGGGTCAGGTCGGCCTGGCCTTTTATCTGTTGTTCTCTTCTGAGTGGTTAGTTTTTCATAGATACCGTGCTTTGCTTTTGTCAGGATTTACCCTGGACTATCAAAACCCTTATCTTGTGCCAGTGAATCCTAAGAAACAGACCTGATGAGAGAACCAGGAACTCGAACAGATCATATTTATCCTGAATGTTCCGTCCAAAATGAAGAATACATTTCTGAGGAGCCTCAAGATGTCTTAGAAGGGAAGTTTCACCAACTCTGTCACGTAGGGGCATCAATTCTGATTCTGTGTCAATTTTCCTACTTTCCCAGCTAGTAATTCTCTTCCTCAGAAAGCCCACTCTCAACCGTTTCCTCTCTCAAAGGCAGTTGCTCTTCGAGTCTGCACATGGCACTTGGGGCCTGCTGGTCGTTGGCTACTGCCCTCTGTACCTTGGGTCTAACAGCTTCGGGGCATCAAGATGAAATCGTCTCTTGTTCTAAGACTTAATATAGTTTGGGGCACATGGTAAGCAATCATCACTTTTTTAGTTGATCCAAGTGTTCGACCTTTCTTAATTATTCTAGTACCACAGTTTACTTGTTCTAAGATTTGTCCTCCCTCCCCCATTCTAATAACTCTTGCACTTGATGACATATCCTAGTTTAACTGACAGCATTTCTCTTTCTTAGTCGAACATAAACTATAGTGCATCTTACCCTTGATGAAAGCTAGGTTGCAATTAAATACTCTATTATGGTTACGATTCTGATATTTGAAATCCTCCGGTAGCTCCCTGTGCCCCCACAGTGTAGTACCTCACCTTCTCGGCATAGTATACAAACCAGCTCACCCCCAGTGTTAACCCCGGGGCTCAGCCTCCATCCCCAGGTGATGCTGCCAGATCAGCTGCCCGTTGTCCTGAACTTGCTGTAGATTCCCGAATGCACTGTGCTGCCCCCTGGCACTTTGAAAGTGACACACTCATCCCCATTCTTCGCTTTGCCCTTGTCTATCACCTCCCCTCAAAATCTGTTCCTAAGTGCCTTTTCCCAGCTCCAACCTACCCTTGGCAGTCTTTTATCTCCCTGTGGTAAAACCTGTCACACTGCACCATGGACAGGCCCGTTGTCCCCCTGAGAAGGGAAAAGGGACAGTGAGGGCCCCCCAGCATTTGCAGCTCTAGTGCAGAGCCCCATGCCTGGCTTGCAGGAAATGCCAGATCATGAAGACAAACGGAGATCATCCTCTGGCTAAAACCAGCTCTTCTTTGCCTACCGCAGGATCTGGATCAATACTGAGCAGCCCGTTATTATTGCTGTTTTTCTAGGGATTTTTTACCCATATATTTCCCAGGTCTTGACTCTTTTTGTAGCACTTTAATTCAGGCTTCAACCACTTCCTAGTCAGATCAGGTGAAATCATTTTCCTTCCCATAGCCTCGGTGTATTTCACACCTAGCAAATCTTTTTTGAAAGATCTTATTTACCCATTGGACAGATCAAAAGTAGGTAGAGAGGCAGGCAGAGAGAGGGGTGGGGGAGCAGGCTCCCCGCTGAGCAGAGAGCCCGATGTGGGGCTCCATCCCAGGACCCTGAAATCATGACCTGAGCCGAAGGCAGAGGCCTAAACCACTGAGCCACCCAGGAGCCCCCATATCTCGTAATTTTTAATCAACGTGCAAAAAGTATTGTACATATTGATGAAGTTCAAACAAATTCTGTGAAACCGTAGATGGACTTAAAGATACTATTATGTATCAAATATTGTAAAAATTAAGCAAGGAAATAGCACACATAAAATAACCAAAGCATACAAACTTGGGTAGATACAATAGGTGTGATCATGTTCTACTTCATAAAGAGATGAGTTAATAGATAAATAGAAGTAACTAGACTTTTTAGACGTTAATAAAACTTTGCCTGTTATTTCTTAGCTATATAAAATAGATGGTTTTCTAACAAAAACGCTTATCTTAAAAATATTTAAAAATAAATTTCAGGCTACTCATAAGGTTCTATTTACTTTTCCACTGAAGGAAAAGCTGGTTGTTGTAGTTGTAGTTGTTTGTTTGTTTTAGTCTCCTCCTAGTTTTTATTATTATAATGTGGAAGGAGGAATGTTAAATTGAAAAGTGAATTATTTTATAGACAAAATTCATTACTTGATTCACTTCCTGGTACAGCAGATGGAACTCCTGAAAACATGCCCTTTTGCCTTACAGAAGAGTAACAGTTATGCTTACTTCTGAAACATGCTTGGTGGTGGCCCTCAATAGTGACACCATACTAAACATTTTGAATATTTGCAATTAATTTTTATAGTCATAGGGCTCCAAAAGGCGCTGCTAGTCTCTTAGTAGGTATTTCAATAAAGCTAAAAGTTGCCTGACTGTTTAAAAATATTAACAAGGCACAAAACATGGCAGAAGTATTGTCCTCAGATATTATTTTTTTCCATATGCTCCTGATTCCAGACATGACAAGTTATTTTTTAAAATTTTTTTATAAAAGATTTTATTTATTTCTTTGACAGAGATCACAA
Organism: Mustela nivalis; assembly: GCF_964662115.1. NCBI lineage: Eukaryota > Metazoa > Chordata > Mammalia > Carnivora > Mustelidae > Mustela > Mustela nivalis. The sequence goes on along the minus strand of NW_028135303.1, from coordinate 41,199 downwards.
GTAGGCAGGGTCAGGCAGAGTGAGAGGGGGGAAGCAGGCTCCCTGCTGAGCTGAGAGCCCGATGTGGGACTCGATCCAAGGATTCTGGGATCATGACCTGAGCCGAAGGCAGAGGCTTTACCCCACTGAGCCACCCAGGTGCCCCCATGACAAGTTATTTTTTTTTAAAGATTTTATTTATTTATTTGACAGAGAGAGAGATTACAAGTAGGCAGAGAGGCAGGCAAAGAGAGAGAGGAGGTAGCAGGCTCCCCGTTGAGCAGAGAGCCCAATGTGGGGCTCCATCCCTGGACCCTGAGATCATGACCTGAGCTGAAGGCAGCGGCTTAACCCACAAGCCACCCAGGAACCCGACAAGTTCTTTTTGATAGATATATATATACAATGTATTTTCCAGTTATAAGAAAAATGGTTCTGCTCTTTTTAACCTTTTTTAAAAATTACATAATTTTTTTAAATTTAAATTTTATTTTTTAATGTTTTACCTTTCTTTTCTTTTTTTTAAAAAGATTTTATTTATTTATTTGACAGACAGAGATCACAAGTAGGCAGAGAGACAGGCAGAGAGAGAGAGAGAGAGAGAAGCAGGCTTCCTGCGGAGCAGAGAGCCCGATGCAGGGCTCAATTCCAGGACCCTGAGATCATGACCCGAGCCGAAGGCAGCAGCCCAAACCACTGAGCCACCCAGGCACCCCAATGTTTTACTTTTCAATATACTACTTAGAATATAAACCCTATTCCATTTTGTAAGAAGGTTACCATTTAAAAAATGTTAATTTTCTCATTGTGTCTTCCCCTCTCATTGCTTTATTTTGAATAAAACATTTCACAATAAACATAACTGATGCTTTCCTTTTGATGGTCCCTCTGTTGGTCATATTGTATATGAGCCATGACATTTAGTTTTACAACACTTATTCATGTTTGTTGATATGTTTTATCATAACTAATTTTCCCTCCCTTATCTAGATTCCCCAGCTTTCAGACAGGTGGACACTTAATAAACCATACCCAAGGGATGTATCAAGTACTTCTTAGACATCTCTCAGATCCTTGAGGTCTCATTTTGCCTAGGGATTTGCAATAGGTTCTGCCAGAGGCACCACTGTGACAACTGATGTCCATGGTCTATCTCCTGCTAAGCTCAAGAGGTCACTGGTTTCCAAGTTTATCTATACAATTAATGCACTCCATCAAGTTCTTTTTTTTTTTTTAATATTAACAAACTTATTTTAAAGTTTATATGGAGAGGCAAAGACTCACAATAGTCAACATAGTGTTGAAGGAGAACAAAGCCTGAGGACTGACTTCAAAGTTTACCATAACGATGGGGCGCCTGGTTGGCTCAGTGGGTTAAGCTTCTGCCTTTGGCTCAGGTCATGATCCCAGGGGCCTGGGGTCGAGTCCCGTATTGGGCTCTCTGCTCAGCAGGGAGCCTGCTTCTCCTCATTTCTCTCTCTGTCTGTCTCTCTGCCTATTTGAGATCTCTCTCTCTGTCAAATAAATAAATAAACCTTTAAAAAAAGTATACCATAACGATAATTGGAAGCAAGATATTGTAATACCACAGAAAGACTAGATTAAAGGAACAGAATATATATTATCAATTATATTTTATATTTCATATAAAAGCAAAAGCAATACAAGAGAGCAAAATACAATCTTTTAAACAAATGGTTCTGGAGTAATGGTGAAGCTAAATGTAAAAATATGGGGTTCTGATAGAGGTATAGAAGACTACTATATGATCCAAAGGGGCACGTGCACCAAATGTTTATAGCAGCAATATCCACAATAGCCAAACTATGGAAAGAACCTAGATGCCCATCAACAAATGAATGGTATATATTTCAAATTCAAGTCAGAGATGAAAGAAACATCTGGACTCGGTCCTCGGGTACAGGCAGTATTCTGAACTGAGGCTAGAACCAGAGACCATTCTAATGAAAGGCCTCCACAGGTGGGCTCCGACTCAGTTTCCTGTATGTATATTCATTCATGAAATCGCTCTGCAGGTCAACATGCAGAACAAAACCATTTAATAAAAGTGACAATGAGGAGAGGAAAGGGAGGCCAGAAGGCTTGTGAATGTGGAGAGAGGAAGAGCCAGGGGAGGAGGGGGGCGGGGGGGGGGGCGGAAAAACTGAGAATCCCTCCCTGTGCTCCTTGCTGCCAGGGAGGTCTGAGGGACTAGTTTCTACCTGGGATCCCAAGTCCAGTACAAAAGTGGCGGGGCCACAGCTCGGGATGAGGGAAGGGGGTCCTCGGCACACGCGCGTGGGGGTGCCAAACGAAGGGGGCTATTGTGCTCGCTGCGGGGGGCACCTCGCCTGGCTCCATCCCCAGCCCGACCCCGTGGGGACCCGGGTGCGGCGCGTGGTCCGGGGTGGTCCCGCTGCCCCGGGGGTCGCGGGAGGCTGGGTCCCGACACCCCCGCGAGCTCGCCGCCCGCGCTTTCTGCTCCAGGTGAGGGCGCAGCGCAGTGTCACTTTACCTCCTCGCAGAGGGTCGTCCTGAGAAGCCATGGGGCAGGGCGGGGCAGCGGGCCGGGCCGTGGGAGCAGGACAGCGCGGCCTCAGGAGCTGGGCTGGAGCGCGGGAGTGCGGGTGTCCTGCAGTGCGGACTGGGCTGCAGCCGAGCACAGCGGAGCTGCGCGCCCCTCCTCCGCCAGCTCCTCCACCTCCTCTCAGACTCTCCGCTGCGTCCTCCGCGAGCTCACTTCCGGATTCTGCAATTAGCAAAGCCCCTTCTCCGGACCGCCCACGCCCTCGCCCACCTCCCCCTCCGTCCTGAGGCGCGGGCCCGGGGCACGGGCACCGGGAAAGCCCGGGGGGCTTGCGAGGGTGGCCAGCGCCAGCGCTGAGCGGCCTCCTAGCCTGGCTCCCCGAGCGGGTGTCCACCTGCTGCCTGGCTGCAAAAAGATCATCAGCCCTAAACCCCGGCTGCACTCTCGGGTCACTTCGCTGGCTTCCTGATTGTGCCCAAAGCCGGGAACCAGCTTCCCCAGCTCAGGCCTGGGCTGAGATGCTTGCCCACGATCTGTTTAAGCAGTCTCCTCCTCTCCAGGCAGGGTCCGCCATTGCATGATGGCACCCACGAATCACTTAGACCTGGATGTTTTTTGGTTTTTTGTTTCTTTTTTGGTTATTGGTTATTCCATGACCTCCATGGTAGGTGATCCACAAAGGGAGTGAAAAGAGGACGCCTGATGCATACGCATATGGCCATTCTAGAAAAAGAGCTTGGGGTTCTCTGGGAAGCGCGGCATTGGTCCTTGCACTATGGTTTTGCTGCATCAAATAGTTCCTTCTTCTTCAAATATAAATATATAAATATATTGATCAAGTCACTCGCATGTCTTAGGAGATTGTCATACCTTTAGTAGCAAACTTGAAATCTTGGACATTGGTTTTGATTTTTGTTTTGGTTTGATTTGGTTCGGTTTTTGTAATTTTAAAAATCCCTCCAGCCCTTGGCTGTGTCTGACCTGAGTGCTTTCTGCTGTTTCTGCAACAAAACTGTCAGGGCAGCGAAAACTCTCATTGTTAACAGTGGCGCCCCCTTCTGAACACTTTGTTAATAAAAAGCTTTTTTTTTTTTTTTTTTTTTTTTGGCTATTGTAAATGTGAAACAACAATGAGGTATTTCAAAGAGGTGAACCACAGGTAAATTTCTCTAAGTGTGGGTGAGGGTTACTCAAAAAGGAACTTGACAAGGCTTTTAAAGATACCGACAATCATTATAACATAACGTGACTGATTGTTACCGTGCTCTTAACCTGGCAAACACTTGTTGGCTTCCAAGAAAGACGAACATAGTTGAGATGGTTCTAGCGGCCTTCTAGCACAGGGTCTCATGAGGCAGGGATTCTAGCCACTGGCTGTGCAAGGCATGAGGCCTGTTAGTGATTCTATTTTTTCTTCTGCAGAATGGGTCTTTCTGCATTCCAGGTCCTTTCTACCCCAATAAATAATGCGGCGATTCTCTCAGTGAGTTGTACTTTTGGTTTAAACAGCCAACTGTCTCTTAAAAAGGACTTTTGTTTAAAGTCCTTTAAAAAAAAAGTCCTTTCAAAAAAAACTTTTTTTTTAATTTTTATTTTTTAATCCCATATGTTTACTCTGATCCTGGAACTTTGTCATTTTGACCTTCTCTGCTGATTAAAATATTCTTCATCATCAGCACCTACTGCTCTCCTCTCCTGGTGGTCTCTCCGGAAGGGGTCTTCTCTAGCTCTTCTAGCAGAGGATGGGCACTTCCCCTCTACCCCTGTTGCCAGACCAACCTTACCTATGCTGCAGGGTCAGGTCGGCCTGGCCTTTTATCTGTTGTTCTCTTCTGAGTGGTTAGTTTTTCATAGATACCGTGCTTTGCTTTTGTCAGGATTTACCCTGGACTATCAAAACCCTTATCTTGTGCCAGTGAATCCTAAGAAACAGACCTGATGAGAGAACCAGGAACTCGAACAGATCATATTTATCCTGAATGTTCCGTCCAAAATGAAGAATACATTTCTGAGGAGCCTCAAGATGTCTTAGAAGGGAAGTTTCACCAACTCTGTCACGTAGGGGCATCAATTCTGATTCTGTGTCAATTTTCCTACTTTCCCAGCTAGTAATTCTCTTCCTCAGAAAGCCCACTCTCAACCGTTTCCTCTCTCAAAGGCAGTTGCTCTTCGAGTCTGCACATGGCACTTGGGGCCTGCTGGTCGTTGGCTACTGCCCTCTGTACCTTGGGTCTAACAGCTTCGGGGCATCAAGATGAAATCGTCTCTTGTTCTAAGACTTAATATAGTTTGGGGCACATGGTAAGCAATCATCACTTTTTTAGTTGATCCAAGTGTTCGACCTTTCTTAATTATTCTAGTACCACAGTTTACTTGTTCTAAGATTTGTCCTCCCTCCCCCATTCTAATAACTCTTGCACTTGATGACATATCCTAGTTTAACTGACAGCATTTCTCTTTCTTAGTCGAACATAAACTATAGTGCATCTTACCCTTGATGAAAGCTAGGTTGCAATTAAATACTCTATTATGGTTACGATTCTGATATTTGAAATCCTCCGGTAGCTCCCTGTGCCCCCACAGTGTAGTACCTCACCTTCTCGGCATAGTATACAAACCAGCTCACCCCCAGTGTTAACCCCGGGGCTCAGCCTCCATCCCCAGGTGATGCTGCCAGATCAGCTGCCCGTTGTCCTGAACTTGCTGTAGATTCCCGAATGCACTGTGCTGCCCCCTGGCACTTTGAAAGTGACACACTCATCCCCATTCTTCGCTTTGCCCTTGTCTATCACCTCCCCTCAAAATCTGTTCCTAAGTGCCTTTTCCCAGCTCCAACCTACCCTTGGCAGTCTTTTATCTCCCTGTGGTAAAACCTGTCACACTGCACCATGGACAGGCCCGTTGTCCCCCTGAGAAGGGAAAAGGGACAGTGAGGGCCCCCCAGCATTTGCAGCTCTAGTGCAGAGCCCCATGCCTGGCTTGCAGGAAATGCCAGATCATGAAGACAAACGGAGATCATCCTCTGGCTAAAACCAGCTCTTCTTTGCCTACCGCAGGATCTGGATCAATACAGAGCAGCCCGTTATTATTGCTGTTTTTCTAGGGATTTTTTACCCATATATTTCCCAGGTCTTGACTCTTTTTGTAGCACTTTAATTCAGGCTTCAACCACTTCCTAGTCAGATCAGGTGAAATCATTTTCCTTCCCATAGCCTCGGTGTATTTCACACCTAGCAAATCTTTTTTGAAAGATCTTATTTACCCATTGGACAGATCAAAAGTAGGTAGAGAGGCAGGCAGAGAGAGGGGTGGGGGAGCAGGCTCCCCGCTGAGCAGAGAGCCCGATGTGGGGCTCCATCCCAGGACCCTGAAATCATGACCTGAGCCGAAGGCAGAGGCCTAAACCACTGAGCCACCCAGGAGCCCCCATATCTCGTAATTTTTAATCAACGTGCAAAAAGTATTGTACATATTGATGAAGTTCAAACAAATTCTGTGAAACCGTAGATGGACTTAAAGATACTATTATGTATCAAATATTGTAAAAATTAAGCAAGGAAATAGCACACATAAAATAACCAAAGCATACAAACTTGGGTAGATACAATAGGTGTGATCATGTTCTACTTCATAAAGAGATGAGTTAATAGATAAATAGAAGTAACTAGACTTTTTAGACGTTAATAAAACTTTGCCTGTTATTTCTTAGCTATATAAAATAGATGGTTTTCTAACAAAAACGCTTATCTTAAAAATATTTAAAAATAAATTTCAGGCTACTCATAAGGTTCTATTTACTTTTCCACTGAAGGAAAAGCTGGTTGTTGTAGTTGTAGTTGTTTGTTTGTTTTAGTCTCCTCCTAGTTTTTATTATTATAATGTGGAAGGAGGAATGTTAAATTGAAAAGTGAATTATTTTATAGACAAAATTCATTACTTGATTCACTTCCTGGTACAGCAGATGGAACTCCTGAAAACATGCCCTTTTGCCTTACAGAAGAGTAACAGTTATGCTTACTTCTGAAACATGCTTGGTGGTGGCCCTCAATAGTGACACCATACTAAACATTTTGAATATTTGCAATTAATTTTTATAGTCATAGGGCTCCAAAAGGCGCTGCTAGTCTCTTAGTAGGTATTTCAATAAAGCTAAAAGTTGCCTGACTGTTTAAAAATATTAACAAGGCACAAAACATGGCAGAAGTATTGTCCTCAGATATTATTTTTTTCCATATGCTCCTGATTCCAGACATGACAAGTTATTTTTTAAAATTTTTTTATAAAAGATTTTATTTATTTCTTTGACAGAGATCACAAGTAGGCAGGGTCAGGCAGAGTGAGAGGGGGGAAGCAGGCTCCCTGCTGAGCTGAGAGCCCGATGTGGGACTCGATCCAAGGATTCTGGGATCATGACCTGAGCCGAAGGCAGAGGCTTTAACCCACTGAGCCACCCAGGTGCCCCCATGACAAGTTATTTTTTTTTTAAAGATTTTATTTATGTATTTGACAGAGAGAGAGATTACAAGTAGGCAGAGAGGCAGGCAAAGAGAGAGAGGAGGTAGCAGGCTCCCCGTTGAGCAGAGAGCCCAATGTGGGGCTCCATCCCTGGACCCTGAGATCATGACCTGAGCTGAAGGCAGCGGCTTAACCCACAAGCCACCCAGGAACCCGACAAGTTCTTTTTGATAGATATATATATACAATGTATTTTCCAGTTATAAGAAAAATGGTTCTGCTCTTTTTAACCTTTTTTAAAAATTACATAATTTTTTTAAATTTAAATTTTATTTTTTAATGTTTTACCTTTCTTTTCTTTTTTTTAAAAAGATTTTATTTATTTATTTGACAGACAGAGATCACAAGTAGGCAGAGAGACAGGCAGAGAGAGAGAGAGAGAGAGAGAAGCAGGCTTCCTGCGGAGCAGAGAGCCCGATGCAGGGCTCAATTCCAGGACCCTGAGATCATGACCCGAGCCGAAGGCAGCAGCCCAAACCACTGAGCCACCCAGGCACCCCAATGTTTTACTTTTCAATATACTACTTAGAATATAAACCCTATTCCATTTTGTAAGAAGGTTACCATTTAAAAAATGTTAATTTTCTCATTGTGTCTTCCCCTCTCATTGCTTTATTTTGAATAAAACATTTCACAATAAACATAACTGATGCTTTCCTTTTGATGGTCCCTCTGTTGGTCATATTGTATATGAGCCATGACAATTAGTTTTACAACATTTATTCATGTTTGTTGATATGTTTTATCATAACTAATTTTCCCTCCCTTATCTAGATTCCCCAGCTTTCAGACAGGTGGACACTTAATAAACCATACCCAAGGGATGTATCAAGTACTTCTTAGACATCTCTCAGATCCTTGAGGTCTCATTTTGCCTAGGCATTTGCAATAGGTTCTGCCAGAGGCACCACTGTGACAACTGATGTCCATGGTCTATCTCCTGCTAAGCTCAAGAGGTCACTGGTTTCCAAGTTTATCTATACAATTAATGCACTCCATGAAGTTCTTTTTTTTTTTTTAATATTAACAAACTTATTTTAAAGTTTATATGGAGAGGCAAAGACTCACAATAGTCAACATAGTGTTGAAGGAGAACAAAGCCTGAGGACTGACTTCAAAGTTTACCATAACGATGGGGCGCCTGGTTGGCTCAGTGGGTTAAGCTTCTGCCTTTGGCTCAGGTCATGATCCCAGGGGCCTGGGGTCGAGTCCCGTATTGGGCTCTCTGCTCAGCAGGGAGCCTGCTTCTCCTCATTTCTCTCTCTGTCTGTCTCTCTGCCTATTTGAGATCTCTCTCTCTGTCAAATAAATAAATAAACCTTTAAAAAAAGTATACCATAACGATAATTGGAAGCAAGATATTGTAATACCACAGAAAGACTAGATTAAAGGAACAGAATATATATTATCAATTATATTTTATATTTCATATAAAAGCAAAAGCAATACAAGAGAGCAAAATACAATCTTTTAAACAAATGGTTCTGGAGTAATGGTGAAGCTAAATGTAAAAATATGGGGTTCTGATAGAGGTAAAGAAGACTACTATATGATCCAAAGGGGCACGTGCACCAAATGTTTATAGCAGCAATATCCACAATAGCCAAACTATGGAAAGAACCTAGATGCCCATCAACAAATGAATGGTATATATTTCAAATTCAAGTCAGAGATGAAAGAAACATCTGGACTCGGTCCTCGGGTACAGGCAGTATTCTGAACTGAGGCTAGAACCAGAGACCATTCTAATGAAAGGCCTCCACAGGTGGGCTCCGACTCAGTTTCCTGTATGTATATTCATTCATGAAATCGCTCTGCAGGTCAACATGCAGAACAAAACCATTTAATAAAAGTGACAATGAGGAGAGGAAAGGGAGGCCAGAAGGCTTGTGAATGTGGAGAGAGGAAGAGCCAGGGGAGGAGGGGGGCGGGGGGGGGGGCGGAAAAACTGAGAATCCCTCCCTGTGCTCCTTGCTGCCAGGGAGGTCTGAGGGACTAGTTTCTACCTGGGATCCCAAGTCCAGTACAAAAGTGGCGGGGCCACAGCTCGGGATGAGGGAAGGGGGTCCTCGGCACACGCGCGTGGGGGTGCCAAACGAAGGGGGCTATTGTGCTCGCTGCGGGGGGCACCTCGCCTGGCTCCATCCCCAGCCCGACCCCGTGGGGACCCGGGTGCGGCGCGTGGTCCGGGGTGGTCCCGCTGCCCCGGGGGTCGCGGGAGGCTGGGTCCCGACACCCCCGCGAGCTCGCCGCCCGCGCTTTCTGCTCCAGGTGAGGGCGCAGCGCAGTGTCACTTTACCTCCTCGCAGAGGGTCCTCCTGAGAAGCCATGGGGCAGGGCGGGGCAGCGGGCCGGGCCGTGGGAGCAGGACAGCGCGGCCTCAGGAGCTGGGCTGGAGCGCGGGAGTGCGGGTGTCCTGCAGTGCGGACTGGGCTGCAGCCGAGCACAGCGGAGCTGCGCGCCCCTCCTCCGCCAGCTCCTCCACCTCCTCTCAGACTCTCCGCTGCGTCCTCCGCGAGCTCACTTCCGGATTCTGCAATTAGCAAAGCCCCTTCTCCGGACCGCCCACGCCCTCGCCCACCTCCCCCTCCGTCCTGAGGCGCGGGCCCGGGGCACGGGCACCGGGAAAGCCCGGGGGGCTTGCGAGGGTGGCCAGCGCCAGCGCTGAGCGGCCTCCTAGCCTGGCTCCCCGAGCGGGTGTCCACCTGCTGCCTGGCTGCAAAAAGATCATCAGCCCTAAACCCCGGCTGCACTCTCGGGTCACTTCGCTGGCTTCCTGATTGTGCCCAAAGCCGGGAACCAGCTTCCCCAGCTCAGGCCTGGGCTGAGATGCTTGCCCACGATCTGTTTAAGCAGTCTCCTCCTCTCCAGGCAGGGTCCGCCATTGCATGATGGCACCCACGAATCACTTAGACCTGGATGTTTTTTGGTTTTTTGTTTCTTTTTTGGTTATTGGTTATTCCATGACCTCCATGGTAGGTGATCCACAAAGGGAGTGAAAAGAGGACGCCTGATGCATACGCATATGGCCATTCTAGAAAAAGAGCTTGGGGTTCTCTGGGAAGCGCGGCATTGGTCCTTGCACTATGGTTTTGCTGCATCAAATAGTTCCTTCTTCTTCAAATATAAATATATAAATATATTGATCAAGTCACTCGCATGTCTTAGGAGATTGTCATACCTTTAGTAGCAAACTTGAAATCTTGGACATTGGTTTTGATTTTTGTTTTGGTTTGATTTGGTTCGGTTTTTGTAATTTTAAAAATCCCTCCAGCCCTTGGCTGTGTCTGACCTGAGTGCTTTCTGCTGTTTCTGCAACAAAACTGTCAGGGCAGCGAAAACTCTCATTGTTAACAGTGGCGCCCCCTTCTGAACACTTTGTTAATAAAAAGCTTTTTTTTTTTTTTTTTTTTTTGGCTATTGTAAATGTGAAACAACAATGAGGTATTTCAAAGAGGTGAACCACAGGTAAATTTCTCTAAGTGTGGGTGAGGGTTACTCAAAAAGGAACTTGACAAGGCTTTTAAAGATACCGACAATCATTATAACATAACGTGACTGATTGTTACCGTGCTCTTAACCTGGCAAACACTTGTTGGCTTCCAAGAAAGACGAACATAGTTGAGATGGTTCTAGCGGCCTTCTAGCACAGGGTCTCATGAGGCAGGGATTCTAGCCACTGGCTGTGCAAGGCATGAGGCCTGTTAGTGATTCTATTTTTTCTTCTGCAGAATGGGTCTTTCTGCATTCCAGGTCCTTTCTACCCCAATAAATAATGCGGCGATTCTCTCAGTGAGTTGTACTTTTGGTTTAAACAGCCAACTCTCTCTTAAAAAGGACTTTTGTTTAAAGTCCTTTAAAAAAAAAGTCCTTTCAAAAAAAACTTTTTTTTTAATTTTTATTTTTTAATCCCATATGTTTACTCTGATCCTGGAACTTTGTCATTTTGACCTTCTCTGCTGATTAAAATATTCTTCATCATCAGCACCTACTGCTCTCCTCTCCTGGTGGTCTCTCCGGAAGGGGTCTTCTCTAGCTCTTCTAGCAGAGGATGGGCACTTCCCCTCTACCCCTGTTGCCAGACCAACCTTACCTATGCTGCAGGGTCAGGTCGGCCTGGCCTTTTATCTGTTGTTCTCTTCTGAGTGGTTAGTTTTTCATAGATACCGTGCTTTGCTTTTGTCAGGATTTACCCTGGACTATCAAAACCCTTATCTTGTGCCAGTGAATCCTAAGAAACAGACCTGATGAGAGAACCAGGAACTCGAACAGATCATATTTATCCTGAATGTTCCGTCCAAAATGAAGAATACATTTCTGAGGAGCCTCAAGATGTCTTAGAAGGGAAGTTTCACCAACTCTGTCACGTAGGGGCATCAATTCTGATTCTGTGTCAATTTTCCTACTTTCCCAGCTAGTAATTCTCTTCCTCAGAAAGCCCACTCTCAACCGTTTCCTCTCTCAAAGGCAGTTGCTCTTCGAGTCTGCACATGGCACTTGGGGCCTGCTGGTCGTTGGCTACTGCCCTCTGTACCTTGGGTCTAACAGCTTCGGGGCATCAAGATGAAATCGTCTCTTGTTCTAAGACTTAATATAGTTTGGGGCACATGGTAAGCAATCATCACTTTTTTAGTTGATCCAAGTGTTCGACCTTTCTTAATTATTCTAGTACCACAGTTTACTTGTTCTAAGATTTGTCCTCCCTCCCCCATTCTAATAACTCTTGCACTTGATGACATATCCTAGTTTAACTGACAGCATTTCTCTTTCTTAGTCGAACATAAACTATAGTGCATCTTACCCTTGATGAAAGCTAGGTTGCAATTAAATACTCTATTATGGTTACGATTCTGATATTTGAAATCCTCCGGTAGCTCCCTGTGCCCCCACAGTGTAGTACCTCACCTTCTCGGCATAGTATACAAACCAGCTCACCCCCAGTGTTAACCCCGGGGCTCAGCCTCCATCCCCAGGTGATGCTGCCAGATCAGCTGCCCGTTGTCCTGAACTTGCTGTAGATTCCCGAATGCACTGTGCTGCCCCCTGGCACTTTGAAAGTGACACACTCATCCCCATTCTTCGCTTTGCCCTTGTCTATCACCTCCCCTCAAAATCTGTTCCTAAGTGCCTTTTCCCAGCTCCAACCTACCCTTGGCAGTCTTTTATCTCCCTGTGGTAAAACCTGTCACACTGCACCATGGACAGGCCCGTTGTCCCCCTGAGAAGGGAAAAGGGACAGTGAGGGCCCCCCAGCATTTGCAGCTCTAGTGCAGAGCCCCATGCCTGGCTTGCAGGAAATGCCAGATCATGAAGACAAACGGAGATCATCCTCTGGCTAAAACCAGCTCTTCTTTGCCTACCGCAGGATCTGGATCAATACAGAGCAGCCCGTTATTATTGCTGTTTTTCTAGGGATTTTTTACCCATATATTTCCCAGGTCTTGACTCTTTTTGTAGCACTTTAATTCAGGCTTCAACCACTTCCTAGTCAGATCAGGTGAAATCATTTTCCTTCCCATAGCCTCGGTGTATTTCACACCTAGCAAATCTTTTTTGAAAGATCTTATTTACCCATTGGACAGATCAAAAGTAGGTAGAGAGGCAGGCAGAGAGAGGGGTGGGGGAGCAGGCTCCCCGCTGAGCAGAGAGCCCGATGTGGGGCTCCATCCCAGGACCCTGAAATCATGACCTGAGCCGAAGGCAGAGGCCTAAACCACTGAGCCACCCAGGAGCCCCCATATCTCGTAATTTTTAATCAACGTGCAAAAAGTATTGTACATATTGATGAAGTTCAAACAAATTCTGTGAAACCGTAGATGGACTTAAAGATACTATTATGTATCAAATATTGTAAAAATTAAGCAAGGAAATAGCACACATAAAATAACCAAAGCATACAAACTTGGGTAGATACAATAGGTGTGATCATGTTCTACTTCATAAAGAGATGAGTTAATAGATAAATAGAAGTAACTAGACTTTTTAGACGTTAATAAAACTTTGCCTGTTATTTCTTAGCTATATAAAATAGATGGTTTTCTAACAAAAACGCTTATCTTAAAAATATTTAAAAATAAATTTCAGGCTACTCATAAGGTTCTATTTACTTTTCCACTGAAGGAAAAGCTGGTTGTTGTAGTTGTAGTTGTTTGTTTGTTTTAGTCTCCTCCTAGTTTTTATTATTATAATGTGGAAGGAGGAATGTTAAATTGAAAAGTGAATTATTTTATAGACAAAATTCATTACTTGATTCACTTCCTGGTACAGCAGATGGAACTCCTGAAAACATGCCCTTTTGCCTTACAGAAGAGTAACAGTTATGCTTACTTCTGAAACATGCTTGGTGGTGGCCCTCAATAGTGACACCATACTAAACATTTTGAATATTTGCAATTAATTTTTATAGTCATAGGGCTCCAAAAGGCGCTGCTAGTCTCTTAGTAGGTATTTCAATAAAGCTAAAAGTTGCCTGACTGTTTAAAAATATTAACAAGGCACAAAACATGGCAGAAGTATTGTCCTCAGATATTATTTTTTTCCATATGCTCCTGATTCCAGACATGACAAGTTATTTTTTTAAATTTTTTTATAAAAGATTTTATTTATTTCTTTGACAGAGATCACAAGTAGGCAGGGTCAGGCAGAGTGAGAGGGGGGAAGCAGGCTCCCTGCTGAGCTGAGAGCCCGATGTGGGACTCGATCCAAGGATTCTGGGATCATGACCTGAGCCGAAGGCAGAGGCTTTAACCCACTGAGCCACCCAGGTGCCCCCATGACAAGTTATTTTTTTTTTAAAGATTTTATTTATGTATTTGACAGAGAGAGAGATTACAAGTAGGCAGAGAGGCAGGCAAAGAGAGAGAGGAGGTAGCAGGCTCCCCGTTGAGCAGAGAGCCCAATGTGGGGCTCCATCCCTGGACCCTGAGATCATGACCTGAGCTGAAGGCAGCGGCTTAACCCACAAGCCACCCAGGAACCCGACAAGTTCTTTTTGATAGATATATATATACAATGTATTTTCCAGTTATAAGAAAAATGGTTCTGCTCTTTTTAACCTTTTTTAAAAATTACATAATTTTTTTAAATTTAAATTTTATTTTTTAATGTTTTACCTTTCTTTTCTTTTTTTTAAAAAGATTTTATTTATTTATTTGACAGACAGAGATCACAAGTAGGCAGAGAGACAGGCAGAGAGAGAGAGAGAGAGAGAGAAGCAGGCTTCCTGCGGAGCAGAGAGCCCGATGCAGGGCTCAATTCCAGGACCCTGAGATCATGACCCGAGCCGAAGGCAGCAGCCCAAACCACTGAGCCACCCAGGCACCCCAATGTTTTACTTTTCAATATACTACTTAGAATATAAACCCTATTCCATTTTGTAAGAAGGTTACCATTTAAAAAATGTTAATTTTCTCATTGTGTCTTCCCCTCTCATTGCTTTATTTTGAATAAAACATTTCACAATAAACATAACTGATGCTTTCCTTTTGATGGTCCCTCTGTTGGTCATATTGTATATGAGCCATGACAATTAGTTTTACAACATTTATTCATGTTTGTTGATATGTTTTATCATAACTAATTTTCCCTCCCTTATCTAGATTCCCCAGCTTTCAGACAGGTGGACACTTAATAAACCATACCCAAGGGATGTATCAAGTACTTCTTAGACATCTCTCAGATCCTTGAGGTCTCATTTTGCCTAGGCATTTGCAATAGGTTCTGCCAGAGGCACCACTGTGACAACTGATGTCCATGGTCTATCTCCTGCTAAGCTCAAGAGGTCACTGGTTTCCAAGTTTATCTATACAATTAATGCACTCCATGAAGTTCTTTTTTTTTTTTTAATATTAACAAACTTATTTTAAAGTTTATATGGAGAGGCAAAGACTCACAATAGTCAACATAGTGTTGAAGGAGAACAAAGCCTGAGGACTGACTTCAAAGTTTACCATAACGATGGGGCGCCTGGTTGGCTCAGTGGGTTAAGCTTCTGCCTTTGGCTCAGGTCATGATCCCAGGGGCCTGGGGTCGAGTCCCGTATTGGGCTCTCTGCTCAGCAGGGAGCCTGCTTCTCCTCATTTCTCTCTCTGTCTGTCTCTCTGCCTATTTGAGATCTCTCTCTCTGTCAAATAAATAAATAAACCTTTAAAAAAAGTATACCATAACGATAATTGGAAGCAAGATATTGTAATACCACAGAAAGACTAGATTAAAGGAACAGAATATATATTATCAATTATATTTTATATTTCATATAAAAGCAAAAGCAATACAAGAGAGCAAAATACAATCTTTTAAACAAATGGTTCTGGAGTAATGGTGAAGCTAAATGTAAAAATATGGGGTTCTGATAGAGGTAAAGAAGACTACTATATGATCCAAAGGGGCACGTGCACCAAATGTTTATAGCAGCAATATCCACAATAGCCAAACTATGGAAAGAACCTAGATGCCCATCAACAAATGAATGGTATATATTTCAAATTCAAGTCAGAGATGAAAGAAACATCTGGACTCGGTCCTCGGGTACAGGCAGTATTCTGAACTGAGGCTAGAACCAGAGACCATTCTAATGAAAGGCCTCCACAGGTGGGCTCCGACTCAGTTTCCTGTATGTATATTCATTCATGAAATCGCTCTGCAGGTCAACATGCAGAACAAAACCATTTAATAAAAGTGACAATGAGGAGAGGAAAGGGAGGCCAGAAGGCTTGTGAATGTGGAGAGAGGAAGAGCCAGGGGAGGAGGGGGGCGGGGGGGGGGGCGGAAAAACTGAGAATCCCTCCCTGTGCTCCTTGCTGCCAGGGAGGTCTGAGGGACTAGTTTCTACCTGGGATCCCAAGTCCAGTACAAAAGTGGCGGGGCCACAGCTCGGGATGAGGGAAGGGGGTCCTCGGCACACGCGCGTGGGGGTGCCAAACGAAGGGGGCTATTGTGCTCGCTGCGGGGGGCACCTCGCCTGGCTCCATCCCCAGCCCGACCCCGTGGGGACCCGGGTGCGGCGCGTGGTCCGGGGTGGTCCCGCTGCCCCGGGGGTCGCGGGAGGCTGGGTCCCGACACCCCCGCGAGCTCGCCGCCCGCGCTTTCTGCTCCAGGTGAGGGCGCAGCGCAGTGTCACTTTACCTCCTCGCAGAGGGTCCTCCTGAGAAGCCATGGGGCAGGGCGGGGCAGCGGGCCGGGCCGTGGGAGCAGGACAGCGCGGCCTCAGGAGCTGGGCTGGAGCGCGGGAGTGCGGGTGTCCTGCAGTGCGGACTGGGCTGCAGCCGAGCACAGCGGAGCTGCGCGCCCCTCCTCCGCCAGCTCCTCCACCTCCTCTCAGACTCTCCGCTGCGTCCTCCGCGAGCTCACTTCCGGATTCTGCAATTAGCAAAGCCCCTTCTCCGGACCGCCCACGCCCTCGCCCACCTCCCCCTCCGTCCTGAGGCGCGGGCCCGGGGCACGGGCACCGGGAAAGCCCGGGGGGCTTGCGAGGGTGGCCAGCGCCAGCGCTGAGCGGCCTCCTAGCCTGGCTCCCCGAGCGGGTGTCCACCTGCTGCCTGGCTGCAAAAAGATCATCAGCCCTAAACCCCGGCTGCACTCTCGGGTCACTTCGCTGGCTTCCTGATTGTGCCCAAAGCCGGGAACCAGCTTCCCCAGCTCAGGCCTGGGCTGAGATGCTTGCCCACGATCTGTTTAAGCAGTCTCCTCCTCTCCAGGCAGGGTCCGCCATTGCATGATGGCACCCACGAATCACTTAGACCTGGATGTTTTTTGGTTTTTTGTTTCTTTTTTGGTTATTGGTTATTACATGGCCTCCATGGTAGGTGATCCACAAAGGGAGTGAAAAGAGGATGCCTGATGCATACGCATATGGCCATTCTAGAAAAAGAGCTTGGGGTTCTCTGGGAAGCGCGGCATTGGTCCTTGCACTATGGTTTTGCTGCATCAAATAGTTCCTTCTTCTTCAAATATAAATATATAAATATATTGATCAAGTCACTCGCATGTCTTAGGAGATTGTCATACCTTTAGTAGCAAACTTGAAATCTTGGACATTGGTTTTGATTTTTGTTTTGGTTTGATTTGGTTCGGTTTTTGTAATTTTAAAAATCCCTCCAGCCCTTGGCTGTGTCTGACCTGAGTGCTTTCTGCTGTTTCTGCAACAAAACTGTCAGGGCAGCGAAAACTCTCATTGTTAACAGTGGCGCCCCCTTCTGAACACTTTGTTAATAAAAAGCTTTTTTTTTTTTTTTTTTTTTTTGGCTATTGTAAATGTGAAACAACAATGAGGTATTTCAAAGAGGTGAACCACAGGTAAATTTCTCTAAGTGTGGGTGAGGGTTACTCAAAAAGGAACTTGACAAGGCTTTTAAAGATACCGACAATCATTATAACATAACGTGACTGATTGTTACCGTGCTCTTAACCTGGCAAACACTTGTTGGCTTCCAAGAAAGACGAACATAGTTGAGATGGTTCTAGCGGCCTTCTAGCACAGGGTCTCATGAGGCAGGGATTCTAGCCACTGGCTGTGCAAGGCATGAGGCCTGTTAGTGATTCTATTTTTTCTTCTGCAGAATGGGTCTTTCTGCATTCCAGGTCCTTTCTACCCCAATAAATAATGCGGCGATTCTCTCAGTGAGTTGTACTTTTGGTTTAAACAGCCAACTGTCTCTTAAAAAGGACTTTTGTTTAAAGTCCTTTAAAAAAAAAGTCCTTTCAAAAAAAACTTTTTTTTTTAATTTTTATTTTTTAATCCCATATGTTTACTCTGATCCTGGAACTTTGTCATTTTGACCTTCTCTGCTGATTAAAATATTCTTCATCATCAGCACCTACTGCTCTCCTCTCCTGGTGGTCTCTCCGGAAGGGGTCTTCTCTAGCTCTTCTAGCAGAGGATGGGCACTTCCCCTCTACCCCTGTTGCCAGACCAACCTTACCTATGCTGCAGGGTCAGGTCGGCCTGGCCTTTTATCTGTTGTTCTCTTCTGAGTGGTTAGTTTTTCATAGATACCGTGCTTTGCTTTTGTCAGGATTTACCCTGGACTATCAAAACCCTTATCTTGTGCCAGTGAATCCTAAGAAACAGACCTGATGAGAGAACCAGGAACTCGAACAGATCATATTTATCCTGAATGTTCCGTCCAAAATGAAGAATACATTTCTGAGGAGCCTCAAGATGTCTTAGAAGGGAAGTTTCACCAACTCTGTCACGTAGGGGCATCAATTCTGATTCTGTGTCAATTTTCCTACTTTCCCAGCTAGTAATTCTCTTCCTCAGAAAGCCCACTCTCAACCGTTTCCTCTCTCAAAGGCAGTTGCTCTTCGAGTCTGCACATGGCACTTGGGGCCTGCTGGTCGTTGGCTACTGCCCTCTGTACCTTGGGTCTAACAGCTTCGGGGCATCAAGATGAAATCGTCTCTTGTTCTAAGACTTAATATAGTTTGGGGCACATGGTAAGCAATCATCACTTTTTTAGTTGATCCAAGTGTTCGACCTTTCTTAATTATTCTAGTACCACAGTTTACTTGTTCTAAGATTTGTCCTCCCTCCCCCATTCTAATAACTCTTGCACTTGATGACATATCCTAGTTTAACTGACAGCATTTCTCTTTCTTAGTCGAACATAAACTATAGTGCATCTTACCCTTGATGAAAGCTAGGTTGCAATTAAATACTCTATTATGGTTACGATTCTGATATTTGAAATCCTCCGGTAGCTCCCTGTGCCCCCACAGTGTAGTACCTCACCTTCTCGGCATAGTATACAAACCAGCTCACCCCCAGTGTTAACCCCGGGGCTCAGCCTCCATCCCCAGGTGATGCTGCCAGATCAGCTGCCCGTTGTCCTGAACTTGCTGTAGATTCCCGAATGCACTGTGCTGCCCCCTGGCACTTTGAAAGTGACACACTCATCCCCATTCTTCGCTTTGCCCTTGTCTATCACCTCCCCTCAAAATCTGTTCCTAAGTGCCTTTTCCCAGCTCCAACCTACCCTTGGCAGTCTTTTATCTCCCTGTGGTAAAACCTGTCACACTGCACCATGGACAGGCCCGTTGTCCCCCTGAGAAGGGAAAAGGGACAGTGAGGGCCCCCCAGCATTTGCAGCTCTAGTGCAGAGCCCCATGCCTGGCTTGCAGGAAATGCCAGATCATGAAGACAAACGGAGATCATCCTCTGGCTAAAACCAGCTCTTCTTTGCCTACCGCAGGATCTGGATCAATACAGAGCAGCCCGTTATTATTGCTGTTTTTCTAGGGATTTTTTACCCATATATTTCCCAGGTCTTGACTCTTTTTGTAGCACTTTAATTCAGGCTTCAACCACTTCCTAGTCAGATCAGGTGAAATCATTTTCCTTCCCATAGCCTCGGTGTATTTCACACCTAGCAAATCTTTTTTGAAAGATCTTATTTACCCATTGGACAGATCAAAAGTAGGTAGAGAGGCAGGCAGAGAGAGGGGTGGGGGAGCAGGCTCCCCGCTGAGCAGAGAGCCCGATGTGGGGCTCCATCCCAGGACCCTGAAATCATGACCTGAGCCGAAGGCAGAGGCCTAAACCACTGAGCCACCCAGGAGCCCCCATATCTCGTAATTTTTAATCAACGTGCAAAAAGTATTGTACATATTGATGAAGTTCAAACAAATTCTGTGAAACCGTAGATGGACTTAAAGATACTATTATGTATCAAATATTGTAAAAATTAAGCAAGGAAATAGCACACATAAAATAACCAAAGCATACAAACTTGGGTAGATACAATAGGTGTGATCATGTTCTACTTCATAAAGAGATGAGTTAATAGATAAATAGAAGTAACTAGACTTTTTAGACGTTAATAAAACTTTGCCTGTTATTTCGTAGCTATACAAAATATATGGTTTTCTAACAAAAACGCTTATCTTAAAAATATTTAAAAATAAATTTCAGGCTACTCATAAGGTTCTATTTACTTTTCCACTGAAGGAAAAGCTGGTTGTTGTAGTTGTAGTTGTTTGTTTGTTTTAGTCTCCTCCTAGTTTTTATTATTATAATGTGGAATGAGGAATGTTAAATTGAAAAGTGAATTATTTTATAGACAAAATTCATTACTTGATTCACTTCCTGGTACAGCAGATGGAACTCCTGAAAACATGCCCTTTTGCCTTACAGAAGAGTAACAGTTATGCTTACTTCTGAAACATGCTTGGTGGTGGCCCTCAATAGTGACACCATACTAAACATTTTGAATATTTGCAATTAATTTTTATAGTCATAGGGCTCCAAAAGGCGCTGCTAGTCTCTTAGTAGGTATTTCAATAAAGCTAAAAGTTGCCTGACTGTTTAAAAATATTAACAAGGCACAAAACATGGCAGAAGTATTGTCCTCAGATATTATTTTTTTCCAAATGCTCCTGATTCCAGACATGACAAGTTATTTTTTTAAATTTTTTTATAAAAGATTTTATTTATTTCTTGGACAGAGATCACAAGTAGGCAGGGTCAGGCAGAGTGAGAGGGGGGAAGCAGGCTCCCTGCTGAGCTGAGAGCCCGATGTGGGACTCGATCCAAGGATTCTGGGATCATGACCTGAGCCGAAGGCAGAGGCTTTAACCCACTGAGCCACCCAGGTGCCCCCATGACAAGTTTTTTTTTTTTAAAGATTTTATTTATGTATTTGACAGAGAGGGAGATTACAAGTAGGCAGAGAGGCAGGCAAAGAGAGAGAGGAGGTAGCAGGCTCCCCGTTGAGCAGAGAGCCCAATGTGGGGCTCCATCCCTGGACCCTGAGATCATGACCTGAGCTGAAGGCAGCGGCTTAACCCACAAGCCACCCAGGAACCCGACAAGTTATTTTTGATAGATATATATATACAATGTATTTTCCAGTTATAAGAAAAATGGTTCTGCTCTTTTTAACCTTTTTTAAAAATTACATAATTTTTTTAAATTTAAATTTTATTTTTTAATGTTTTACCTTTCTTTTCTTTTTTTTAAAAAGATTTTATTTATTTATTTGACAGACAGAGATCACAAGTAGGCAGAGAGACAGGCAGAGAGAGAGAGAGAGAGAGAAGCAGGCTTCCTGCGGAGCGGAGAGCCCGATGCAGGGCTCAATTCCAGGACCCTGAGATCATGACCCGAGCCGAAGGCAGCAGCCCAAACCACTGAGCCACCCAGGCACCCCAATGTTTTACTTTTCAATATACTACTTAGAATATAAACCCTATTCCATTTTGTAAGAAGGTTACCATTTAAAAAATGTTAATTTTCTCATTGTGTCTTCCCCTCTCATTGCTTTATTTTGAATAAAACATTTCACAATAAACATAACTGATGCTTTCCGTTTGATGGTCCCTCTGTTGGTCATATTGTATATGAGCCATGACAATTAGTTTTACAACATTTATTCATGTTTGTTGATATGTTTTATCATAACTAATTTTCCCTCCCTTATCTAGATTCCCCAGCTTTCAGACAGGTGGACACTTAATAAACCATACCCAAGGGATGTATCAAGTACTTCTTAGACATCTCTCAGATCCTTGAGGTCTCATTTTGCCTAGGGATTTGCAATAGGTTCTGCCAGAGGCACCACTGTGACAACTGATGTCCATGGTCTATCTCCTGCTAAGCTCAAGAGGTCACTGGTTTCCAAGTTTATCTATACAATTAATGCACTCCATCAAGTTCTTTTTTTTTTTAATATTAACAAACTTATTTTAAAGTTTATATGGAGAGGCAAAGACTCACAATAGTCAACATAGTGTTGAAGGAGAACAAAGCCTGAGGACTGACTTCAAAGTTTACCATAACGATGGGGCGCCTGGTTGGCTCAGTGGGTTAAGCTTCTGCCTTTGGCTCAGGTCATGATCCCAGGGGCCTGGGGTCGAGTCCCGTATTGGGCTCTCTGCTCAGCAGGGAGCCTGCTTCTCCTCATTTCTCTCTCTGTCTGTCTCTCTGCCTATTTGAGATCTCTCTCTCTGTCAAATAAATAAATAAACCTTTAAAAAAAGTATACCATAACGATAATTGGAAGCAAGATATTGTAATACCACAGAAAGACTAGATTAAAGGAACAGAATATATATTATCAATTATATTTTATATTTCATATAAAAGCAAAAGCAATACAAGAGAGCAAAATACAATCTTTTAAACAAATGGTTCTGGAGTAATGGTGAAGCTAAATGTAAAAATATGGGGTTCTGATAGAGGTAAAGAAGACTACTATATGATCCAAAGGGGCACGTGCACCAAATGTTTATAGCAGCAATATCCACAATAGCCAAACTATGGAAAGAACCTAGATGCCCATCAACAAATGAATGGTATATATTTCAAATTCAAGTCAGAGATGAAAGAAACATCTGGACTCGGTCCTCGGGTACAGGCAGTATTCTGAACTGAGGCTAGAACCAGAGACCATTCTAATGAAAGGCCTCCACAGGTGGGCTCCGACTCAGTTTCCTGTATGTATATTCATTCATGAAATCGCTCTGCAGGTCAACATGCAGAACAAAACCATTTAATAAAAGTGACAATGAGGAGAGGAAAGGGAGGCCAGAAGGCTTGTGAATGTGGAGAGAGGAAGAGCCAGGGGAGGAGGGGGGCGGGGGGGGGGGCGGAAAAACTGAGAATCCCTCCCTGTGCTCCTTGCTGCCAGGGAGGTCTGAGGGACTAGTTTCTACCTGGGATCCCAAGTCCAGTACAAAAGTGGCGGGGCTACAGCTCGGGATGAGGGAAGGGGGTCCTCGGCACACGCGCGTGGGGGTGCCAAACGAAGGGGGCTATTGTGCTCGCTGCGGGGGGCACCTCGCCTGGCTCCATCCCCAGCCCGACCCCGTGGGGACCCGGGTGCGGCGCGTGGTCCGGGGTGGTCCCGCTGCCCCGGGGGTCGCGGGAGGCTGGGTCCCGACACCCCCGCGAGCTCGCCGCCCGCGCTTTCTGCTCCAGGTGAGGGCGCAGCGCAGTGTCACTTTACCTCCTCGCAGAGGGTCGTCCTGAGAAGCCATGGGGCAGGGCGGGGCAGCGGGCCGGGCCGTGGGAGCAGGACAGCGCGGCCTCAGGAGCTGGGCTGGAGCGCGGGAGTGCGGGTGTCCTGCAGTGCGGACTGGGCTGCAGCCGAGCACAGCGGAGCTGCGCGCCCCTCCTCCGCCAGCTCCTCCACCTCCTCTCAGACTCTCCGCTGCGTCCTCCGCGAGCTCACTTCCGGATTCTGCAATTAGCAAAGCCCCTTCTCCGGACCGCCCACGCCCTCGCCCACCTCCCCCTCCGTCCTGAGGCGCGGGCCCGGGGCACGGGCACCGGGAAAGCCCGGGGGGCTTGCGAGGGTGGCCAGCGCCAGCGCTGAGCGGCCTCCTAGCCTGGCTCCCCGAGCGGGTGTCCACCTGCTGCCTGGCTGCAAAAAGATCATCAGCCCTAAACCCCGGCTGCACTCTCGGGTCACTTCGCTGGCTTCCTGATTGTGCCCAAAGCCGGGAACCAGCTTCCCCAGCTCAGGCCTGGGCTGAGATGCTTGCCCACGATCTGTTTAAGCAGTCTCCTCCTCTCCAGGCAGGGTCCGCCATTGCATGATGGCACCCACGAATCACTTAGACCTGGATGTTTTTTGGTTTTTTGTTTCTTTTTTGGTTATTGGTTATTCCATGACCTCCATGGTAGGTGATCCACAAAGGGAGTGAAAAGAGGACGCCTGATGCATACGCATATGGCCATTCTAGAAAAAGAGCTTGGGGTTCTCTGGGAAGCGCGGCATTGGTCCTTGCACTATGGTTTTGCTGCATCAAATAGTTCCTTCTTCTTCAAATATAAATATATAAATATATTGATCAAGTCACTCGCATGTCTTAGGAGATTGTCATACCTTTAGTAGCAAACTTGAAATCTTGGACATTGGTTTTGATTTTTGTTTTGGTTTGATTTGGTTCGGTTTTTGTAATTTTAAAAATCCCTCCAGCCCTTGGCTGTGTCTGACCTGAGTGCTTTCTGCTGTTTCTGCAACAAAACTGTCAGGGCAGCGAAAACTCTCATTGTTAACAGTGGCGCCCCCTTCTGAACACTTTGTTAATAAAAAGCTTTTTTTTTTTTTTTTTTTTTTGGCTATTGTAAATGTGAAACAACAATGAGGTATTTCAAAGAGGTGAACCACAGGTAAATTTCTCTAAGTGTGGGTGAGGGTTACTCAAAAAGGAACTTGACAAGGCTTTTAAAGATACCGACAATCATTATAACATAACGTGACTGATTGTTACCGTGCTCTTAACCTGGCAAACACTTGTTGGCTTCCAAGAAAGACGAACATAGTTGAGATGGTTCTAGCGGCCTTCTAGCACAGGGTCTCATGAGGCAGGGATTCTAGCCACTGGCTGTGCAAGGCATGAGGCCTGTTAGTGATTCTATTTTTTCTTCTGCAGAATGGGTCTTTCTGCATTCCAGGTCCTTTCTACCCCAATAAATAATGCGGCGATTCTCTCAGTGAGTTGTACTTTTGGTTTAAACAGCCAACTCTCTCTTAAAAAGGACTTTTGTTTAAAGTCCTTTAAAAAAAAAGTCCTTTCAAAAAAAACTTTTTTTTTAATTTTTATTTTTTAATCCCATATGTTTACTCTGATCCTGGAACTTTGTCATTTTGACCTTCTCTGCTGATTAAAATATTCTTCATCATCAGCACCTACTGCTCTCCTCTCCTGGTGGTCTCTCCGGAAGGGGTCTTCTCTAGCTCTTCTAGCAGAGGATGGGCACTTCCCCTCTACCCCTGTTGCCAGACCAACCTTACCTATGCTGCAGGGTCAGGTCGGCCTGGCCTTTTATCTGTTGTTCTCTTCTGAGTGGTTAGTTTTTCATAGATACCGTGCTTTGCTTTTGTCAGGATTTACCCTGGACTATCAAAACCCTTATCTTGTGCCAGTGAATCCTAAGAAACAGACCTGATGAGAGAACCAGGAACTCGAACAGATCATATTTATCCTGAATGTTCCGTCCAAAATGAAGAATACATTTCTGAGGAGCCTCAAGATGTCTTAGAAGGGAAGTTTCACCAACTCTGTCACGTAGGGGCATCAATTCTGATTCTGTGTCAATTTTCCTACTTTCCCAGCTAGTAATTCTCTTCCTCAGAAAGCCCACTCTCAACCGTTTCCTCTCTCAAAGGCAGTTGCTCTTCGAGTCTGCACATGGCACTTGGGGCCTGCTGGTCGTTGGCTACTGCCCTCTGTACCTTGGGTCTAACAGCTTCGGGGCATCAAGATGAAATCGTCTCTTGTTCTAAGACTTAATATAGTTTGGGGCACATGGTAAGCAATCATCACTTTTTTAGTTGATCCAAGTGTTCGACCTTTCTTAATTATTCTAGTACCACAGTTTACTTGTTCTAAGATTTGTCCTCCCTCCCCCATTCTAATAACTCTTGCACTTGATGACATATCCTAGTTTAACTGACAGCATTTCTCTTTCTTAGTCGAACATAAACTATAGTGCATCTTACCCTTGATGAAAGCTAGGTTGCAATTAAATACTCTATTATGGTTACGATTCTGATATTTGAAATCCTCCGGTAGCTCCCTGTGCCCCCACAGTGTAGTACCTCACCTTCTCGGCATAGTATACAAACCAGCTCACCCCCAGTGTTAACCCCGGGGCTCAGCCTCCATCCCCAGGTGATGCTGCCAGATCAGCTGCCCGTTGTCCTGAACTTGCTGTAGATTCCCGAATGCACTGTGCTGCCCCCTGGCACTTTGAAAGTGACACACTCATCCCCATTCTTCGCTTTGCCCTTGTCTATCACCTCCCCTCAAAATCTGTTCCTAAGTGCCTTTTCCCAGCTCCAACCTACCCTTGGCAGTCTTTTATCTCCCTGTGGTAAAACCTGTCACACTGCACCATGGACAGGCCCGTTGTCCCCCTGAGAAGGGAAAAGGGACAGTGAGGGCCCCCCAGCATTTGCAGCTCTAGTGCAGAGCCCCATGCCTGGCTTGCAGGAAATGCCAGATCATGAAGACAAACGGAGATCATCCTCTGGCTAAAACCAGCTCTTCTTTGCCTACCGCAGGATCTGGATCAATACAGAGCAGCCCGTTATTATTGCTGTTTTTCTAGGGATTTTTTACCCATATATTTCCCAGGTCTTGACTCTTTTTGTAGCACTTTAATTCAGGCTTCAACCACTTCCTAGTCAGATCAGGTGAAATCATTTTCCTTCCCATAGCCTCGGTGTATTTCACACCTAGCAAATCTTTTTTGAAAGATCTTATTTACCCATTGGACAGATCAAAAGTAGGTAGAGAGGCAGGCAGAGAGAGGGGTGGGGGAGCAGGCTCCCCGCTGAGCAGAGAGCCCGATGTGGGGCTCCATCCCAGGACCCTGAAATCATGACCTGAGCCGAAGGCAGAGGCCTAAACCACTGAGCCACCCAGGAGCCCCCATATCTCGTAATTTTTAATCAACGTGCAAAAAGTATTGTACATATTGATGAAGTTCAAACAAATTCTGTGAAACCGTAGATGGACTTAAAGATACTATTATGTATCAAATATTGTAAAAATTAAGCAAGGAAATAGCACACATAAAATAACCAAAGCATACAAACTTGGGTAGATACAATAGGTGTGATCATGTTCTACTTCATAAAGAGATGAGTTAATAGATAAATAGAAGTAACTAGACTTTTTAGACGTTAATAAAACTTTGCCTGTTATTTCTTAGCTATATAAAATAGATGGTTTTCTAACAAAAACGCTTATCTTAAAAATATTTAAAAATAAATTTCAGGCTACTCATAAGGTTCTATTTACTTTTCCACTGAAGGAAAAGCTGGTTGTTGTAGTTGTAGTTGTTTGTTTGTTTTAGTCTCCTCCTAGTTTTTATTATTATAATGTGGAAGGAGGAATGTTAAATTGAAAAGTGAATTATTTTATAGACAAAATTCATTACTTGATTCACTTCCTGGTACAGCAGATGGAACTCCTGAAAACATGCCCTTTTGCCTTACAGAAGAGTAACAGTTATGCTTACTTCTGAAACATGCTTGGTGGTGGCCCTCAATAGTGACACCATACTAAACATTTTGAATATTTGCAATTAATTTTTATAGTCATAGGGCTCCAAAAGGCGCTGCTAGTCTCTTAGTAGGTATTTCAATAAAGCTAAAAGTTGCCTGACTGTTTAAAAATATTAACAAGGCACAAAACATGGCAGAAGTATTGTCCTCAGATATTATTTTTTTCCATATGCTCCTGATTCCAGACATGACAAGTTATTTTTTAAAATTTTTTTATAAAAGATTTTATTTATTTCTTTGACAGAGATCACAAGTAGGCAGGGTCAGGCAGAGTGAGAGGGGGGAAGCAGGCTCCCTGCTGAGCTGAGAGCCCGATGTGGGACTCGATCCAAGGATTCTGGGATCATGACCTGAGCCGAAGGCAGAGGCTTTAACCCACTGAGCCACCCAGGTGCCCCCATGACAAGTTATTTTTTTTTTAAAGATTTTATTTATGTATTTGACAGAGAGAGAGATTACAAGTAGGCAGAGAGGCAGGCAAAGAGAGAGAGGAGGTAGCAGGCTCCCCGTTGAGCAGAGAGCCCAATGTGGGGCTCCATCCCTGGACCCTGAGATCATGACCTGAGCTGAAGGCAGCGGCTTAACCCACAAGCCACCCAGGAACCCGACAAGTTCTTTTTGATAGATATATATATACAATGTATTTTCCAGTTATAAGAAAAATGGTTCTGCTCTTTTTAACCTTTTTTAAAAATTACATAATTTTTTTAAATTTAAATTTTATTTTTTAATGTTTTACCTTTCTTTTCTTTTTTTTAAAAAGATTTTATTTATTTATTTGACAGACAGAGATCACAAGTAGGCAGAGAGACAGGCAGAGAGAGAGAGAGAGAGAGAGAAGCAGGCTTCCTGCGGAGCAGAGAGCCCGATGCAGGGCTCAATTCCAGGACCCTGAGATCATGACCCGAGCCGAAGGCAGCAGCCCAAACCACTGAGCCACCCAGGCACCCCAATGTTTTACTTTTCAATATACTACTTAGAATATAAACCCTATTCCATTTTGTAAGAAGGTTACCATTTAAAAAATGTTAATTTTCTCATTGTGTCTTCCCCTCTCATTGCTTTATTTTGAATAAAACATTTCACAATAAACATAACTGATGCTTTCCTTTTGATGGTCCCTCTGTTGGTCATATTGTATATGAGCCATGACAATTAGTTTTACAACATTTATTCATGTTTGTTGATATGTTTTATCATAACTAATTTTCCCTCCCTTATCTAGATTCCCCAGCTTTCAGACAGGTGGACACTTAATAAACCATACCCAAGGGATGTATCAAGTACTTCTTAGACATCTCTCAGATCCTTGAGGTCTCATTTTGCCTAGGCATTTGCAATAGGTTCTGCCAGAGGCACCACTGTGACAACTGATGTCCATGGTCTATCTCCTGCTAAGCTCAAGAGGTCACTGGTTTCCAAGTTTATCTATACAATTAATGCACTCCATGAAGTTCTTTTTTTTTTTTTAATATTAACAAACTTATTTTAAAGTTTATATGGAGAGGCAAAGACTCACAATAGTCAACATAGTGTTGAAGGAGAACAAAGCCTGAGGACTGACTTCAAAGTTTACCATAACGATGGGGCGCCTGGTTGGCTCAGTGGGTTAAGCTTCTGCCTTTGGCTCAGGTCATGATCCCAGGGGCCTGGGGTCGAGTCCCGTATTGGGCTCTCTGCTCAGCAGGGAGCCTGCTTCTCCTCATTTCTCTCTCTGTCTGTCTCTCTGCCTATTTGAGATCTCTCTCTCTGTCAAATAAATAAATAAACCTTTAAAAAAAGTATACCATAACGATAATTGGAAGCAAGATATTGTAATACCACAGAAAGACTAGATTAAAGGAACAGAATATATATTATCAATTATATTTTATATTTCATATAAAAGCAAAAGCAATACAAGAGAGCAAAATACAATCTTTTAAACAAATGGTTCTGGAGTAATGGTGAAGCTAAATGTAAAAATATGGGGTTCTGATAGAGGTAAAGAAGACTACTATATGATCCAAAGGGGCACGTGCACCAAATGTTTATAGCAGCAATATCCACAATAGCCAAACTATGGAAAGAACCTAGATGCCCATCAACAAATGAATGGTATATATTTCAAATTCAAGTCAGAGATGAAAGAAACATCTGGACTCGGTCCTCGGGTACAGGCAGTATTCTGAACTGAGGCTAGAACCAGAGACCATTCTAATGAAAGGCCTCCACAGGTGGGCTCCGACTCAGTTTCCTGTATGTATATTCATTCATGAAATCGCTCTGCAGGTCAACATGCAGAACAAAACCATTTAATAAAAGTGACAATGAGGAGAGGAAAGGGAGGCCAGAAGGCTTGTGAATGTGGAGAGAGGAAGAGCCAGGGGAGGAGGGGGGCGGGGGGGGGGGCGGAAAAACTGAGAATCCCTCCCTGTGCTCCTTGCTGCCAGGGAGGTCTGAGGGACTAGTTTCTACCTGGGATCCCAAGTCCAGTACAAAAGTGGCGGGGCCACAGCTCGGGATGAGGGAAGGGGGTCCTCGGCACACGCGCGTGGGGGTGCCAAACGAAGGGGGCTATTGTGCTCGCTGCGGGGGGCACCTCGCCTGGCTCCATCCCCAGCCCGACCCCGTGGGGACCCGGGTGCGGCGCGTGGTCCGGGGTGGTCCCGCTGCCCCGGGGGTCGCGGGAGGCTGGGTCCCGACACCCCCGCGAGCTCGCCGCCCGCGCTTTCTGCTCCAGGTGAGGGCGCAGCGCAGTGTCACTTTACCTCCTCGCAGAGGGTCCTCCTGAGAAGCCATGGGGCAGGGCGGGGCAGCGGGCCGGGCCGTGGGAGCAGGACAGCGCGGCCTCAGGAGCTGGGCTGGAGCGCGGGAGTGCGGGTGTCCTGCAGTGCGGACTGGGCTGCAGCCGAGCACAGCGGAGCTGCGCGCCCCTCCTCCGCCAGCTCCTCCACCTCCTCTCAGACTCTCCGCTGCGTCCTCCGCGAGCTCACTTCCGGATTCTGCAATTAGCAAAGCCCCTTCTCCGGACCGCCCACGCCCTCGCCCACCTCCCCCTCCGTCCTGAGGCGCGGGCCCGGGGCACGGGCACCGGGAAAGCCCGGGGGGCTTGCGAGGGTGGCCAGCGCCAGCGCTGAGCGGCCTCCTAGCCTGGCTCCCCGAGCGGGTGTCCACCTGCTGCCTGGCTGCAAAAAGATCATCAGCCCTAAACCCCGGCTGCACTCTCGGGTCACTTCGCTGGCTTCCTGATTGTGCCCAAAGCCGGGAACCAGCTTCCCCAGCTCAGGCCTGGGCTGAGATGCTTGCCCACGATCTGTTTAAGCAGTCTCCTCCTCTCCAGGCAGGGTCCGCCATTGCATGATGGCACCCACGAATCACTTAGACCTGGATGTTTTTTGGTTTTTTGTTTCTTTTTTGGTTATTGGTTATTACATGGCCTCCATGGTAGGTGATCCACAAAGGGAGTGAAAAGAGGATGCCTGATGCATACGCATATGGCCATTCTAGAAAAAGAGCTTGGGGTTCTCTGGGAAGCGCGGCATTGGTCCTTGCACTATGGTTTTGCTGCATCAAATAGTTCCTTCTTCTTCAAATATAAATATATAAATATATTGATCAAGTCACTCGCATGTCTTAGGAGATTGTCATACCTTTAGTAGCAAACTTGAAATCTTGGACATTGGTTTTGATTTTTGTTTTGGTTTGATTTGGTTCGGTTTTTGTAATTTTAAAAATCCCTCCAGCCCTTGGCTGTGTCTGACCTGAGTGCTTTCTGCTGTTTCTGCAACAAAACTGTCAGGGCAGCGAAAACTCTCATTGTTAACAGTGGCGCCCCCTTCTGAACACTTTGTTAATAAAAAGCTTTTTTTTTTTTTTTTTTTTTTTGGCTATTGTAAATGTGAAACAACAATGAGGTATTTCAAAGAGGTGAACCACAGGTAAATTTCTCTAAGTGTGGGTGAGGGTTACTCAAAAAGGAACTTGACAAGGCTTTTAAAGATACCGACAATCATTATAACATAACGTGACTGATTGTTACCGTGCTCTTAACCTGGCAAACACTTGTTGGCTTCCAAGAAAGACGAACATAGTTGAGATGGTTCTAGCGGCCTTCTAGCACAGGGTCTCATGAGGCAGGGATTCTAGCCACTGGCTGTGCAAGGCATGAGGCCTGTTAGTGATTCTATTTTTTCTTCTGCAGAATGGGTCTTTCTGCATTCCAGGTCCTTTCTACCCCAATAAATAATGCGGCGATTCTCTCAGTGAGTTGTACTTTTGGTTTAAACAGCCAACTGTCTCTTAAAAAGGACTTTTGTTTAAAGTCCTTTAAAAAAAAAGTCCTTTCAAAAAAAACTTTTTTTTTTAATTTTTATTTTTTAATCCCATATGTTTACTCTGATCCTGGAACTTTGTCATTTTGACCTTCTCTGCTGATTAAAATATTCTTCATCATCAGCACCTACTGCTCTCCTCTCCTGGTGGTCTCTCCGGAAGGGGTCTTCTCTAGCTCTTCTAGCAGAGGATGGGCACTTCCCCTCTACCCCTGTTGCCAGACCAACCTTACCTATGCTGCAGGGTCAGGTCGGCCTGGCCTTTTATCTGTTGTTCTCTTCTGAGTGGTTAGTTTTTCATAGATACCGTGCTTTGCTTTTGTCAGGATTTACCCTGGACTATCAAAACCCTTATCTTGTGCCAGTGAATCCTAAGAAACAGACCTGATGAGAGAACCAGGAACTCGAACAGATCATATTTATCCTGAATGTTCCGTCCAAAATGAAGAATACATTTCTGAGGAGCCTCAAGATGTCTTAGAAGGGAAGTTTCACCAACTCTGTCACGTAGGGGCATCAATTCTGATTCTGTGTCAATTTTCCTACTTTCCCAGCTAGTAATTCTCTTCCTCAGAAAGCCCACTCTCAACCGTTTCCTCTCTCAAAGGCAGTTGCTCTTCGAGTCTGCACATGGCACTTGGGGCCTGCTGGTCGTTGGCTACTGCCCTCTGTACCTTGGGTCTAACAGCTTCGGGGCATCAAGATGAAATCGTCTCTTGTTCTAAGACTTAATATAGTTTGGGGCACATGGTAAGCAATCATCACTTTTTTAGTTGATCCAAGTGTTCGACCTTTCTTAATTATTCTAGTACCACAGTTTACTTGTTCTAAGATTTGTCCTCCCTCCCCCATTCTAATAACTCTTGCACTTGATGACATATCCTAGTTTAACTGACAGCATTTCTCTTTCTTAGTCGAACATAAACTATAGTGCATCTTACCCTTGATGAAAGCTAGGTTGCAATTAAATACTCTATTATGGTTACGATTCTGATATTTGAAATCCTCCGGTAGCTCCCTGTGCCCCCACAGTGTAGTACCTCACCTTCTCGGCATAGTATACAAACCAGCTCACCCCCAGTGTTAACCCCGGGGCTCAGCCTCCATCCCCAGGTGATGCTGCCAGATCAGCTGCCCGTTGTCCTGAACTTGCTGTAGATTCCCGAATGCACTGTGCTGCCCCCTGGCACTTTGAAAGTGACACACTCATCCCCATTCTTCGCTTTGCCCTTGTCTATCACCTCCCCTCAAAATCTGTTCCTAAGTGCCTTTTCCCAGCTCCAACCTACCCTTGGCAGTCTTTTATCTCCCTGTGGTAAAACCTGTCACACTGCACCATGGACAGGCCCGTTGTCCCCCTGAGAAGGGAAAAGGGACAGTGAGGGCCCCCCAGCATTTGCAGCTCTAGTGCAGAGCCCCATGCCTGGCTTGCAGGAAATGCCAGATCATGAAGACAAACGGAGATCATCCTCTGGCTAAAACCAGCTCTTCTTTGCCTACCGCAGGATCTGGATCAATACAGAGCAGCCCGTTATTATTGCTGTTTTTCTAGGGATTTTTTACCCATATATTTCCCAGGTCTTGACTCTTTTTGTAGCACTTTAATTCAGGCTTCAACCACTTCCTAGTCAGATCAGGTGAAATCATTTTCCTTCCCATAGCCTCGGTGTATTTCACACCTAGCAAATCTTTTTTGAAAGATCTTATTTACCCATTGGACAGATCAAAAGTAGGTAGAGAGGCAGGCAGAGAGAGGGGTGGGGGAGCAGGCTCCCCGCTGAGCAGAGAGCCCGATGTGGGGCTCCATCCCAGGACCCTGAAATCATGACCTGAGCCGAAGGCAGAGGCCTAAACCACTGAGCCACCCAGGAGCCCCCATATCTCGTAATTTTTAATCAACGTGCAAAAAGTATTGTACATATTGATGAAGTTCAAACAAATTCTGTGAAACCGTAGATGGACTTAAAGATACTATTATGTATCAAATATTGTAAAAATTAAGCAAGGAAATAGCACACATAAAATAACCAAAGCATACAAACTTGGGTAGATACAATAGGTGTGATCATGTTCTACTTCATAAAGAGATGAGTTAATAGATAAATAGAAGTAACTAGACTTTTTAGACGTTAATAAAACTTTGCCTGTTATTTCGTAGCTATACAAAATATATGGTTTTCTAACAAAAACGCTTATCTTAAAAATATTTAAAAATAAATTTCAGGCTACTCATAAGGTTCTATTTACTTTTCCACTGAAGGAAAAGCTGGTTGTTGTAGTTGTAGTTGTTTGTTTGTTTTAGTCTCCTCCTAGTTTTTATTATTATAATGTGGAATGAGGAATGTTAAATTGAAAAGTGAATTATTTTATAGACAAAATTCATTACTTGATTCACTTCCTGGTACAGCAGATGGAACTCCTGAAAACATGCCCTTTTGCCTTACAGAAGAGTAACAGTTATGCTTACTTCTGAAACATGCTTGGTGGTGGCCCTCAATAGTGACACCATACTAAACATTTTGAATATTTGCAATTAATTTTTATAGTCATAGGGCTCCAAAAGGCGCTGCTAGTCTCTTAGTAGGTATTTCAATAAAGCTAAAAGTTGCCTGACTGTTTAAAAATATTAACAAGGCACAAAACATGGCAGAAGTATTGTCCTCAGATATTATTTTTTTCCAAATGCTCCTGATTCCAGACATGACAAGTTATTTTTTTAAATTTTTTTATAAAAGATTTTATTTATTTCTTGGACAGAGATCACAAGTAGGCAGGGTCAGGCAGAGTGAGAGGGGGGAAGCAGGCTCCCTGCTGAGCTGAGAGCCCGATGTGGGACTCGATCCAAGGATTCTGGGATCATGACCTGAGCCGAAGGCAGAGGCTTTAACCCACTGAGCCACCCAGGTGCCCCCATGACAAGTTTTTTTTTTTTAAAGATTTTATTTATGTATTTGACAGAGAGGGAGATTACAAGTAGGCAGAGAGGCAGGCAAAGAGAGAGAGGAGGTAGCAGGCTCCCCGTTGAGCAGAGAGCCCAATGTGGGGCTCCATCCCTGGACCCTGAGATCATGACCTGAGCTGAAGGCAGCGGCTTAACCCACAAGCCACCCAGGAACCCGACAAGTTATTTTTGATAGATATATATATACAATGTATTTTCCAGTTATAAGAAAAATGGTTCTGCTCTTTTTAACCTTTTTTAAAAATTACATAATTTTTTTAAATTTAAATTTTATTTTTTAATGTTTTACCTTTCTTTTCTTTTTTTTAAAAAGATTTTATTTATTTATTTGACAGACAGAGATCACAAGTAGGCAGAGAGACAGGCAGAGAGAGAGAGAGAGAGAGAAGCAGGCTTCCTGCGGAGCGGAGAGCCCGATGCAGGGCTCAATTCCAGGACCCTGAGATCATGACCCGAGCCGAAGGCAGCAGCCCAAACCACTGAGCCACCCAGGCACCCCAATGTTTTACTTTTCAATATACTACTTAGAATATAAACCCTATTCCATTTTGTAAGAAGGTTACCATTTAAAAAATGTTAATTTTCTCATTGTGTCTTCCCCTCTCATTGCTTTATTTTGAATAAAACATTTCACAATAAACATAACTGATGCTTTCCGTTTGATGGTCCCTCTGTTGGTCATATTGTATATGAGCCATGACAATTAGTTTTACAACATTTATTCATGTTTGTTGATATGTTTTATCATAACTAATTTTCCCTCCCTTATCTAGATTCCCCAGCTTTCAGACAGGTGGACACTTAATAAACCATACCCAAGGGATGTATCAAGTACTTCTTAGACATCTCTCAGATCCTTGAGGTCTCATTTTGCCTAGGGATTTGCAATAGGTTCTGCCAGAGGCACCACTGTGACAACTGATGTCCATGGTCTATCTCCTGCTAAGCTCAAGAGGTCACTGGTTTCCAAGTTTATCTATACAATTAATGCACTCCATCAAGTTCTTTTTTTTTTTAATATTAACAAACTTATTTTAAAGTTTATATGGAGAGGCAAAGACTCACAATAGTCAACATAGTGTTGAAGGAGAACAAAGCCTGAGGACTGACTTCAAAGTTTACCATAACGATGGGGCGCCTGGTTGGCTCAGTGGGTTAAGCTTCTGCCTTTGGCTCAGGTCATGATCCCAGGGGCCTGGGGTCGAGTCCCGTATTGGGCTCTCTGCTCAGCAGGGAGCCTGCTTCTCCTCATTTCTCTCTCTGTCTGTCTCTCTGCCTATTTGAGATCTCTCTCTCTGTCAAATAAATAAATAAACCTTTAAAAAAAGTATACCATAACGATAATTGGAAGCAAGATATTGTAATACCACAGAAAGACTAGATTAAAGGAACAGAATATATATTATCAATTATATTTTATATTTCATATAAAAGCAAAAGCAATACAAGAGAGCAAAATACAATCTTTTAAACAAATGGTTCTGGAGTAATGGTGAAGCTAAATGTAAAAATATGGGGTTCTGATAGAGGTAAAGAAGACTACTATATGATCCAAAGGGGCACGTGCACCAAATGTTTATAGCAGCAATATCCACAATAGCCAAACTATGGAAAGAACCTAGATGCCCATCAACAAATGAATGGTATATATTTCAAATTCAAGTCAGAGATGAAAGAAACATCTGGACTCGGTCCTCGGGTACAGGCAGTATTCTGAACTGAGGCTAGAACCAGAGACCATTCTAATGAAAGGCCTCCACAGGTGGGCTCCGACTCAGTTTCCTGTATGTATATTCATTCATGAAATCGCTCTGCAGGTCAACATGCAGAACAAAACCATTTAATAAAAGTGACAATGAGGAGAGGAAAGGGAGGCCAGAAGGCTTGTGAATGTGGAGAGAGGAAGAGCCAGGGGAGGAGGGGGGCGGGGGGGGGGGCGGAAAAACTGAGAATCCCTCCCTGTGCTCCTTGCTGCCAGGGAGGTCTGAGGGACTAGTTTCTACCTGGGATCCCAAGTCCAGTACAAAAGTGGCGGGGCTACAGCTCGGGATGAGGGAAGGGGGTCCTCGGCACACGCGCGTGGGGGTGCCAAACGAAGGGGGCTATTGTGCTCGCTGCGGGGGGCACCTCGCCTGGCTCCATCCCCAGCCCGACCCCGTGGGGACCCGGGTGCGGCGCGTGGTCCGGGGTGGTCCCGCTGCCCCGGGGGTCGCGGGAGGCTGGGTCCCGACACCCCCGCGAGCTCGCCGCCCGCGCTTTCTGCTCCAGGTGAGGGCGCAGCGCAGTGTCACTTTACCTCCTCGCAGAGGGTCGTCCTGAGAAGCCATGGGGCAGGGCGGGGCAGCGGGCCGGGCCGTGGGAGCAGGACAGCGCGGCCTCAGGAGCTGGGCTGGAGCGCGGGAGTGCGGGTGTCCTGCAGTGCGGACTGGGCTGCAGCCGAGCACAGCGGAGCTGCGCGCCCCTCCTCCGCCAGCTCCTCCACCTCCTCTCAGACTCTCCGCTGCGTCCTCCGCGAGCTCACTTCCGGATTCTGCAATTAGCAAAGCCCCTTCTCCGGACCGCCCACGCCCTCGCCCACCTCCCCCTCCGTCCTGAGGCGCGGGCCCGGGGCACGGGCACCGGGAAAGCCCGGGGGGCTTGCGAGGGTGGCCAGCGCCAGCGCTGAGCGGCCTCCTAGCCTGGCTCCCCGAGCGGGTGTCCACCTGCTGCCTGGCTGCAAAAAGATCATCAGCCCTAAACCCCGGCTGCACTCTCGGGTCACTTCGCTGGCTTCCTGATTGTGCCCAAAGCCGGGAACCAGCTTCCCCAGCTCAGGCCTGGGCTGAGATGCTTGCCCACGATCTGTTTAAGCAGTCTCCTCCTCTCCAGGCAGGGTCCGCCATTGCATGATGGCACCCACGAATCACTTAGACCTGGATGTTTTTTGGTTTTTTGTTTCTTTTTTGGTTATTGGTTATTCCATGACCTCCATGGTAGGTGATCCACAAAGGGAGTGAAAAGAGGACGCCTGATGCATACGCATATGGCCATTCTAGAAAAAGAGCTTGGGGTTCTCTGGGAAGCGCGGCATTGGTCCTTGCACTATGGTTTTGCTGCATCAAATAGTTCCTTCTTCTTCAAATATAAATATATAAATATATTGATCAAGTCACTCGCATGTCTTAGGAGATTGTCATACCTTTAGTAGCAAACTTGAAATCTTGGACATTGGTTTTGATTTTTGTTTTGGTTTGATTTGGTTCGGTTTTTGTAATTTTAAAAATCCCTCCAGCCCTTGGCTGTGTCTGACCTGAGTGCTTTCTGCTGTTTCTGCAACAAAACTGTCAGGGCAGCGAAAACTCTCATTGTTAACAGTGGCGCCCCCTTCTGAACACTTTGTTAATAAAAAGCTTTTTTTTTTTTTTTTTTTTTTGGCTATTGTAAATGTGAAACAACAATGAGGTATTTCAAAGAGGTGAACCACAGGTAAATTTCTCTAAGTGTGGGTGAGGGTTACTCAAAAAGGAACTTGACAAGGCTTTTAAAGATACCGACAATCATTATAACATAACGTGACTGATTGTTACCGTGCTCTTAACCTGGCAAACACTTGTTGGCTTCCAAGAAAGACGAACATAGTTGAGATGGTTCTAGCGGCCTTCTAGCACAGGGTCTCATGAGGCAGGGATTCTAGCCACTGGCTGTGCAAGGCATGAGGCCTGTTAGTGATTCTATTTTTTCTTCTGCAGAATGGGTCTTTCTGCATTCCAGGTCCTTTCTACCCCAATAAATAATGCGGCGATTCTCTCAGTGAGTTGTACTTTTGGTTTAAACAGCCAACTCTCTCTTAAAAAGGACTTTTGTTTAAAGTCCTTTAAAAAAAAAGTCCTTTCAAAAAAAACTTTTTTTTTAATTTTTATTTTTTAATCCCATATGTTTACTCTGATCCTGGAACTTTGTCATTTTGACCTTCTCTGCTGATTAAAATATTCTTCATCATCAGCACCTACTGCTCTCCTCTCCTGGTGGTCTCTCCGGAAGGGGTCTTCTCTAGCTCTTCTAGCAGAGGATGGGCACTTCCCCTCTACCCCTGTTGCCAGACCAACCTTACCTATGCTGCAGGGTCAGGTCGGCCTGGCCTTTTATCTGTTGTTCTCTTCTGAGTGGTTAGTTTTTCATAGATACCGTGCTTTGCTTTTGTCAGGATTTACCCTGGACTATCAAAACCCTTATCTTGTGCCAGTGAATCCTAAGAAACAGACCTGATGAGAGAACCAGGAACTCGAACAGATCATATTTATCCTGAATGTTCCGTCCAAAATGAAGAATACATTTCTGAGGAGCCTCAAGATGTCTTAGAAGGGAAGTTTCACCAACTCTGTCACGTAGGGGCATCAATTCTGATTCTGTGTCAATTTTCCTACTTTCCCAGCTAGTAATTCTCTTCCTCAGAAAGCCCACTCTCAACCGTTTCCTCTCTCAAAGGCAGTTGCTCTTCGAGTCTGCACATGGCACTTGGGGCCTGCTGGTCGTTGGCTACTGCCCTCTGTACCTTGGGTCTAACAGCTTCGGGGCATCAAGATGAAATCGTCTCTTGTTCTAAGACTTAATATAGTTTGGGGCACATGGTAAGCAATCATCACTTTTTTAGTTGATCCAAGTGTTCGACCTTTCTTAATTATTCTAGTACCACAGTTTACTTGTTCTAAGATTTGTCCTCCCTCCCCCATTCTAATAACTCTTGCACTTGATGACATATCCTAGTTTAACTGACAGCATTTCTCTTTCTTAGTCGAACATAAACTATAGTGCATCTTACCCTTGATGAAAGCTAGGTTGCAATTAAATACTCTATTATGGTTACGATTCTGATATTTGAAATCCTCCGGTAGCTCCCTGTGCCCCCACAGTGTAGTACCTCACCTTCTCGGCATAGTATACAAACCAGCTCACCCCCAGTGTTAACCCCGGGGCTCAGCCTCCATCCCCAGGTGATGCTGCCAGATCAGCTGCCCGTTGTCCTGAACTTGCTGTAGATTCCCGAATGCACTGTGCTGCCCCCTGGCACTTTGAAAGTGACACACTCATCCCCATTCTTCGCTTTGCCCTTGTCTATCACCTCCCCTCAAAATCTGTTCCTAAGTGCCTTTTCCCAGCTCCAACCTACCCTTGGCAGTCTTTTATCTCCCTGTGGTAAAACCTGTCACACTGCACCATGGACAGGCCCGTTGTCCCCCTGAGAAGGGAAAAGGGACAGTGAGGGCCCCCCAGCATTTGCAGCTCTAGTGCAGAGCCCCATGCCTGGCTTGCAGGAAATGCCAGATCATGAAGACAAACGGAGATCATCCTCTGGCTAAAACCAGCTCTTCTTTGCCTACCGCAGGATCTGGATCAATACAGAGCAGCCCGTTATTATTGCTGTTTTTCTAGGGATTTTTTACCCATATATTTCCCAGGTCTTGACTCTTTTTGTAGCACTTTAATTCAGGCTTCAACCACTTCCTAGTCAGATCAGGTGAAATCATTTTCCTTCCCATAGCCTCGGTGTATTTCACACCTAGCAAATCTTTTTTGAAAGATCTTATTTACCCATTGGACAGATCAAAAGTAGGTAGAGAGGCAGGCAGAGAGAGGGGTGGGGGAGCAGGCTCCCCGCTGAGCAGAGAGCCCGATGTGGGGCTCCATCCCAGGACCCTGAAATCATGACCTGAGCCGAAGGCAGAGGCCTAAACCACTGAGCCACCCAGGAGCCCCCATATCTCGTAATTTTTAATCAACGTGCAAAAAGTATTGTACATATTGATGAAGTTCAAACAAATTCTGTGAAACCGTAGATGGACTTAAAGATACTATTATGTATCAAATATTGTAAAAATTAAGCAAGGAAATAGCACACATAAAATAACCAAAGCATACAAACTTGGGTAGATACAATAGGTGTGATCATGTTCTACTTCATAAAGAGATGAGTTAATAGATAAATAGAAGTAACTAGACTTTTTAGACGTTAATAA
Organism: Mustela nivalis; assembly: GCF_964662115.1. Taxonomy (NCBI): domain Eukaryota; kingdom Metazoa; phylum Chordata; class Mammalia; order Carnivora; family Mustelidae; genus Mustela; species Mustela nivalis. Next base: position 892 of record NW_028135303.1, on the reverse strand, counting down.
AACTTTGCCTGTTATTTCTTAGCTATATAAAATAGATGGTTTTCTAACAAAAACGCTTATCTTAAAAATATTTAAAAATAAATTTCAGGCTACTCATAAGGTTCTATTTACTTTTCCACTGAAGGAAAAGCTGGTTGTTGTAGTTGTAGTTGTTTGTTTGTTTTAGTCTCCTCCTAGTTTTTATTATTATAATGTGGAAGGAGGAATGTTAAATTGAAAAGTGAATTATTTTATAGACAAAATTCATTACTTGATTCACTTCCTGGTACAGCAGATGGAACTCCTGAAAACATGCCCTTTTGCCTTACAGAAGAGTAACAGTTATGCTTACTTCTGAAACATGCTTGGTGGTGGCCCTCAATAGTGACACCATACTAAACATTTTGAATATTTGCAATTAATTTTTATAGTCATAGGGCTCCAAAAGGCGCTGCTAGTCTCTTAGTAGGTATTTCAATAAAGCTAAAAGTTGCCTGACTGTTTAAAAATATTAACAAGGCACAAAACATGGCAGAAGTATTGTCCTCAGATATTATTTTTTTCCATATGCTCCTGATTCCAGACATGACAAGTTATTTTTTTAAATTTTTTTATAAAAGATTTTATTTATTTCTTTGACAGAGATCACAAGTAGGCAGGGTCAGGCAGAGTGAGAGGGGGGAAGCAGGCTCCCTGCTGAGCTGAGAGCCCGATGTGGGACTCGATCCAAGGATTCTGGGATCATGACCTGAGCCGAAGGCAGAGGCTTTAACCCACTGAGCCACCCAGGTGCCCCCATGACAAGTTATTTTTTTTTTAAAGATTTTATTTATGTATTTGACAGAGAGAGAGATTACAAGTAGGCAGAGAGGCAGGCAAAGAGAGAGAGGAGGTAGCAGGCTCCCCGTTGAGC